>NW_027365106.1:0-138816 GCF_046119375.1 Phyllobates terribilis | reverse complement strand
CTGACACCTTTTGATTATATAATACAGACCAAAAGTTTGGACACACCTTCTCATTTAAAGATTTTTCCGTATTTTAATGACTAAGAAAATTGTACATTCGCACTGAAGGCATCAAAACTATGAATTAACACATGTGGAATTATACACTTAACAAAAAAGTGTTAAACAACAGAAAATATGTCTTATATTCTAGGTTCTTAAAAGTCGCAGGTTAACAGCAGCTCAGATTAGAGACCAGGTCAATGCCGCACAGAGTTCTATCAGCAGACACATCTCTACAACAACTGTTAAGAGGAGACTTTGTGCAGCAGGCCTTCATGGTAAAATAGCTGCTAGGAAACCACTGCTAAGGACAGGCAACAAGCAGAAGAGACTTGTTTGGGCTAAAGAACACAAGGAATGGACATTAGAGCAGTGGAAATCTGTGCTTTGGTCTGATGAGTCCAAATTTGAGATCTTTGGTTCCAGCCACCGTGTCTTTGTGCGACGCAGAAAAGGTGAACGGATGGACTCTACATGCCTGGTTCCCACAGTGAAGCATGGAGGTGTGATGGTGTAGGGGTGCTTTGCTGGTGACACTGTTTGGGATTTATTCAAAATTGAAGGCATACTGAACCAGCATGGCTACCACAGCATCTTGCAGCGGCATGCTATTCCATCCAGTTTGCATTTAGTTGGACCATCATTTATTTTTCAAAAGGACAATGACCCCAACACACCTCCAGGCTGTGTAAGGGCTATTTGACCAAGAAGGAGAGTGATGGGGTGCTACGCCAGATGACCTGGCCTCCACAGTCACCAGACCTGAACCCAATCGAGATGGTTTGGGGTGAGCTGGACCGCAGAGTGAAGGCAAAAGGGCCAACAAGTGCTAAGCATCTCTGGGAACTCCTTCAAGATTGTTGGAAGACCATTTCAGGTGACTACCTCTTGAAGATCATCAAGAGAATGCCAAGAGTGTGCAAAGCGGTCATCAAAGCGAAAGGTGGCTACTTTGAAGAACCTAGAATATAAGGCATATTTTCAGTTGTTTCACACTTTTTTGTTAAGTATATATTTTTTCACATAGTTAATTCATAGTTTTGATGCCTTCAGTGTGAATGTGCAATTTTCATAGTCATGAAAATACAGAAAATCTTTAAATGAGAAGGTGTGTCCAAACTTTTGGTCTGTACTGTATATACTTTTTTTTAGTTTTTCAAAGGGCTGGCATCATCGGGAGCATGGGCGTGTTTTGATGAGTTTAACCGTATTGAGCTGGAGGTGTTGTCCGTGGTGGCCCAACAGATTCTCCGCATCCAGAGAGCCATCCAGACGAAGATGGACATGTTCAACTTCGAAGGAACAGAACTGAAGCTTAACCCAAATTGCTTCGTAGCCATTACCATGAATCCTGGCTACGCCGGACGTTCTGAGCTGCCGGATAACCTCAAGGTAAAGAGTCCCAGTGCTTTGCATCGGGTCCTTCCACAACATTTCTATAGGATTCAGCTCAGGACTATGACTCGGCCATTCCAAAACTTTATGTTTATTCAACCATTCTTTTGTAGAACGACTTGTGTCTTTGGGCCATTGTCTTGCTGCATGACCCACGTTTTCTTGAGATTCAGTACATGAACTGATATCCTGATATTTTCCTTTAGCATTTGCTGATAGATTTTAGAATTCATTGTTCCATCAATGATGGCAGCCGTCCTTGGCCAAGTGCAGCAAAACAGGCCCAAAGCATGTTACGATTACCATCTTTGTGTTTCATAGATGATAGGAGGTTCTTATGCTGTAATGCAGTATTTTCTTTCTGCAAACATATAGCTTTTCACTTAAAATCTCTATCTTGGCCTCATCCTTCCACAAAGCATTATTCCAGTTACCTATTGATGTGCCCAGGTGAGTTTTAGCAGTGACATTTTAAATCGCATTGCCGTTCTCATTGCAATCCTGCCATGCTCGCCATTGTTGTTCATTGTCCTTCTGATGGTGGACTCATGAACAATTACATTAGCTAATGTGAGGAGAGGCCTTTAGTTGCTTAGAGGTTACCTTGAGTTCCTTTGTGACCTCACAGACTGATGTAGCTTTAACCACTTCGCTCCAGAGCCTGTTTTTGCCTTCGTGACCGGGCCAATTTTTTCAATTCTGACCACTGTCACTTTATGAGGTAATTACTCTGGAACGCTTCAACGGATTCCCCTGATTCTGAGATTGTTTTTTCGTGACATATTGTACTTCATGATAGTGGTAAAATTTCTTCGATATCACTTGCGTTTATTTGTGAAAAAATCGGAAATTTGGTGAAAATTTTGAAAATTTTGCAATTTTCAAACTTTGAATTTTCATGCCCTTAAATCAGAGAGATATGTCACACAAAATAGTTAATAAATAACATTTCCCACATGTCTACTTTACATCAGCACAATTTTGGAACGAAAATTTTTTTTTGTTAGGGAGCTATAAGGGTTAAAATTTGACCAGCGATTTCTCATTTTTCCAGCAAAATTTACAAAAACATTTTTTTATGGACCACATCATATTTGAAGTCACTTTGAGGGGTCTTTATGACAGAAAATACCCAAAAGTGACACCATTCTAAAAACTGCACCCCTCAAGTTGCTCAAGACCACATTGAAGAACTTTATTAACCCTTCAGGTGCTTCACAGGAATTTTTGGAATGTGGAAGAAAAAAATTAACATTTAACTTTTTTCGCAAAAATGTTACTTTAGACCCAATTTTTTTTATTTTCGCAGGGGTAACAGGAAAAAATGAACCCCAACATTTTTTGTGCAATTTCTCTTGAGCGCGTTGATACCCCACCAGTTTGTAAACTAGACCCCTCAGGGAACTTATCTAGATGTGTGGTGAGCACCTTGAACCCCCAGGTGCTTCACAGAAGTATGGAACATTGAGCCGTAAATATAAAATTTTCACATTTTTGCAACAAAAATGTTTTTCAGCCTCCAATTTTGCATTTTCATAAGGGTAACAGGAGAAATTGCTCCATGCAATTGTTTGTGCAATTCCTCCTGAGCACGCTGATACCCCATATGTGGGGGAAAACCACTGTTTGGGCGCACGGCAGGGCTCGGAAGGGAAGGCGTGCCATTTGACTTTTTGAATGTAAAATTTGCTTGAATAATTAACAGACACCATGTTGCTTTTGGAGAGCCCCTAATGCGCCTAAACAGTGGAAACCCCCCACAACTGACCCCATTTTTGAAACTAGACCCCTTAGGGAACTTATCTAGATGTGTGGTGAGCACCTTGCACCCCCAGGTGCTTCACAGAAGTTTATAATATTGAGCCGTAAAAATAAAATTTTCACATTTTTCCCACAAAAAATGTTTTTCATCCCCTAATTTTGCATTATCATAAGGGTAACAGGAGAAATTGCACCATTAAATTTGCTGTGCAATTTCTCCTGAGTATGTCGATACCCCATATGTGGGGGAAAACCACTATTTGGGTACACTGCAGGGTTCGGAAGGGAAGGAGCACCATTTGACTTTTTGAATGTAAAATTTGTTTGAATAATTAGCGGACCCCATGTTGCATTTGGAGAGCTCCTGATGTGCCTAAACAGTGGAAACCCCCCACAAGTGATACCATTATGTAAACTAGACCCCTTAGGGAACTTATCTAGATGTGTGGTGAGCACATTGGGAGACATAATAAACAAATCAGTAGCAGGTGAAGAATTGGTTTTATTTTTTACGCCATTCCTCGTGCGGTATAAGTGATGAGATTACTTTATTCTTTGGGTCGGTGCGATTACAGAGATACCAGATTTATATCGGGTTTTTATGATTGACAGCTGTCACTCACTAAAAGACGCTTTTTTTTTGCAAAATCTAGTTTTTGCATCGCCATATTTTGAGAGCTATAATTTTTCCATATTTCGGCTGACAGAGTCATGTGACGGCTTGTTTTTTGCGGGACGAGTTGACATTTTTATTGTTACCATTTTTGGGTACGTGACATTTTTTGATCGCTTTCTATTCCATTTTTTGGGAGGTAAAATTAACAAAAACCAACAATTCATTGTTTTTTGAGGTTTTTTTTTATGCCGTTCTGCGTGTGGTAAAAGTGATAAGGCAGCATTATTCTTCGGGTCAGTAGGTTTACAGCGATACTACACGTACTGTATATTTTTTTTATGTTTTGGCGCTTTTACACAATAAAACAATTTTATAGAAAAAATATTTTTTTTGCATCACTTTATTCTGAGCGCTATAACATTTTTATTTTTCGGCTAATGGAGCTGTATGGCGGCTTTTTTTTTGTGGAACAAGATGACGTTTTCAGCGGTACCATTTTTATTTCCATTTTGCTTTTTGATCGCATTTTTTTCCACTTTTTGTTTGGCGATATGAGGAAAAAGCATAGTTTTTTGCTCCGTTTTTTATTTATTTTTAATTACGGTGTGCACAGAAGGAGTTAATTAGTGTGACAGTTTTATAGCTCGGGTTGTTTCGGACACGGCGATACCAAATATGTGTACTTTTTTTGTTTTTGCATAAATATACGGATTTATCGGTTTAATATTTTCTTTATTTATTTTTATTTATTTTGTGAATTTTTTTTTAACAATTTCAAAACATTTTTTTTACTTTTTTTTTACATTTTTACTTAGTCCCTGTATGGGAAATTAATTTTTATATTTCTGATCACTGATCTCATGTAATGTAATAGACATATATTACATTACATGAGATCTTTGCTGACTGTTTCACAGTCAGAGTCTCCTGCCAGGCTTCTGCTGCAGGCTGAGCCAGGCAGGACACCATATATGGCAGATCTGGAGGCGGTCATGTGACCTCCAGCTGCCATAGCAATGTCAGGTCCTGGAAGTATCAGGGGTCTTCGGAGAGGTAAGTATACGACCCCCTCTCCTCCTGCTGTCTTCTATATGCCGCGATCACTATAGATCGCGGCATATAGAAGACAGCAAAGGGTTAACATCACTGGGACCTGATCCAATCAGGTCCCGATGATGTTCCCTGTCAGAGCTATCGCTCTGCACCGCTCCCCCAGAACTTGCAGGACCCTCGGGGTCCTGAGCGCTGCGGGACCACTCACCGTTTTTAAACGTCGGCGCTGCACAGAGCCCAGGCAGCGCCGACGTTTATCTACAGTGGGCCGTCGCGAAGCGGTTAAGTCAAACTTATGCAGTAATACAGAAATTTTTGAGGGGTTCACAAACTTTCAAGTAAATACTAGGTTTACAAAAGAAACATAAGATTTCATCAAAGGGATTATTCTCCCCCAAACCTCTATGAGATTGTACAATTCCAATGTATAATCACAACACCTGATGCCCTCATTTCTGCAAGCTCCTTAATATTGATGTCCCATTCTCCTATTTTCCAAAATGGACACAGTAGAGGTGTGGAGAGAGATTTGGAAAGTGTTAAAGGAGCATTCCCATCTCCAAGATTCTATCCCAAATATGTAATAGGTGTAATAATAATATTAATAGCAAATACCTCCAATTGGAAATGTAGTATAGTTCTTCTGATTAGCTATGTTGCTTAACCCATGTGCAGGGCATAGCAGTAGCTTAGGTATCCATGGTTACGACCACTAGCAAGTAACTAACTGTTACTATGAGTGGTCGTAACCATGGATACCTAAGCTACTGCAATGTCCTGCACATGGGGGTAAGAAACATAGCTAATCAGAAGAACTATACTACATTTCTAATTGGAGATATTTGCAAACATTAATATTATTATACCTATTACATATTGGGACAGGATCTTGGAGATGGGAATACCCCTTTAACCACACTTTGACTGACTTTCCTCTGATGTGGAATAGACACATCACTTTTAGGTCTGGGGTGGAGGATAGTGTAAATGGACATAATGGGTTCCCCGGCTCTATGCCTGGTTTACAGTA
This sequence comes from Phyllobates terribilis, assembly GCF_046119375.1. Lineage (NCBI taxonomy): Eukaryota > Metazoa > Chordata > Amphibia > Anura > Dendrobatidae > Phyllobates > Phyllobates terribilis. Next base: position 132,919 of record NW_027365106.1, on the reverse strand, counting down.
ATTTAGTTTCATTTGTTGACTGACCCATCTGGTTTGCGCATTTCAGGTTCTTTTCCGGACTGTAGCAATGATGGCCCCCAACTATGCTCTGATTGTGGAGATCTGCCTTTATTCTTACGGTTTTCTGCACGCTAAACCTCTAAACATTTACAAACTCCCCGTCAGCCAGCAAAAACGAGTTCACTGACAGTATCTCACTTAACTCATTCTGCAGCCGGCAATTAACAGTGCAACACAGAGGCCACATGTATTCCCTATGGAAAAACAATTCTGCAGCATATTTTAGTGCAACTCAGCAGCGTTCCATTCCTCTTTTATCATTCCTGGAAATGTAGGAATTAATTGAAATCTGTCAATAACGAGTACCCTACACAGTCTGACAATGTCACCACTGTTTGGGCACAGTCAGATTGTATAGGGTTGTCCCCTATATAGATTATATATATGACGCGCCCCCTGGGCCATGTTCAGGGGATACCCGGAGCCGGATCTGGATAGGGGTAGTAGTCCTTGTGGCGGTGACCCGGTCCGTGCCCAGGGTGTCAAACTAGGAGGCAGTATATTAGCAGTAGATGTAGGACGACTACGCCACCCGTTGAATGCAGCTATGGAGCTGCCGCTGCAGGGCAGACCGCTGAGGCCGGTGGAAGGATGGTGCAGCGTGGATGGTATAACCCCCAACGGGAGGGGTATGGCCTCAGGGCAGCCGACGTGGATGATGGGGGTAGCAGGAACCACTCAGAGACGATGCGGTGTAGTTCAGGGTCTTTACTGGTGACAAAGATAGACCCTCCCGGAGTACTTGCTAGCAATCGGGGCCTGGTCAGTCCTTGAGCAGATGGGATTTCCCCTGGCCAGGCGGAGTTGTAGGCCTTCCCAACTAACTGTACTCTTCTGGCTACCTTGCTAGAGGCGGGTAAAAGTAGCCCACGTCCCTGAGTGTACCGTGTGGTGCTCACCCGTATGGCCGGTGACTCGGGGCCTTCTAATGGCTTCCGCTCCACGACGGCGGTGCTGGTCCCACGCGTGTGACCGTGCCTTCGGGTTTCTGGGCCAGAGGACCTGCAATCCCCTGCCGGTCGGTTTCTGCTGCTGGGTAAAGATTAGTCCCCACAGCCTCGGACTCCGGGTCCGGTGATAACTTCTCAGTCAGGGCGAGCTCTGCAGCTGCCAGCCCCTGACTCCTTGTAGCACTGCTCCCACAGAGCTCCTGTTGTTTCTTCCTATGGCTGCTTCTCTTCTCTCTACTCTAGTCTCTAACCCTGCCTCAGCCCCAGGTTTATATAGGGGAAGTTCTTCCCCTCCCAGGACTGGGCAGGAGGTGTGGCATGCATAGGATTCCTGACCAAGAGACCTCCCACCTGCTCTCAGACATAATATTGCTATTATTGTGGAGACCAGACCCCTGGGGTGCCACATTCCCCCCTAGTGAAATTTAGTACTCCGGGACTAAACATATTTTTGTATACATAACAGGGTATAACAACAACAATAAAATACATTAAATGGTCACGGCGTGTCCGCAACCGGGTGCAGTCTTTGAAGAAAACAAAGGTGTCCATTTCACCAAAACAGGGAGACGTAACCAGGTAGGGGTCTGTCCTGCCCCGAGTCCTTAACAGTCTTTAGTCCGTCCTGGGTTACGCTCCAACTATACACAAAGGATTCCCGGTAAATCCACCAAAGACTCCTATAAATAACTAGAAACACAAAATTATACACAAGCAACAATAAACAGGTAAACATTAATAAAACAGCTTAAACACTTAGATCCTCCACCGTACGGGCAACTGGCCTCTAGTGACCCTAGTGGACCTACGGAGCTGGCTGACTGGTCCTGAGCTACAGGGTATAGGAGCTGTCAAGGGTAAACTGGGCAGCCGTCTACGGACTCTTTGGGTCACTAGGGGTATGGCAGGCTCACTATAAGCAGAGGGTTGATCCTCCTGATCTGCTTGTGTGGAGTCTTCTGCCTCCTGGACCGGCTGTTCTTCCAGCTCTACCGGTTGCTCCGTAAGTACTTGGGATGCTGGTTGGAGGAACGTGAGGACGGGTACCACAACTGCACCATTGACTTGAGTCCAGGACCGAGGGAAGTCTCCGAGCACAGTACTAACCATATCTTCCCTTTCCTCTACGGGTCGAGGGTCTTCTTGTTCCTCTTCAGGGTTCCGTAGCTGTTCGGGACACTTCTTCAGGTGATCCCGGGATACAATGGCTGTGGTTTCCCCTCCGTCTTTGCTGATGGTACAGACCTTCGGGTTGTCGTGGCTTGAGGGCAGTACGGTGTACGGGTACTTCTCCCACTGGTCGTCCAACTTGTGGAGCCGTCTTTTCCTCTTCAAGACCTGCTCTCCGGGCACCAGGGGAACAGCGGGAGCATACTGGTTGTAAGTTTTCTCTTGTCTTTCCCTAGCTTGACAGAGACTACGCTCCACGCTCTCCTGTACTTTCCGGTACTGCTGCTGCCTCTCTGTATCCCAGTCTGCTTCTGGTGAAGTGTCCTCGGGTGTCAGGACTCCCATCTCCAGGTCAACAGGTAGCTTACCAGGTCTTGCCCTCATCAGGTAAGCCGGGGTACAGTTGGTGGAACCTACCGGGATGTGGTTGTATAGGTCCACTAGGTCGGGCAGCCTCTCGGGCCACAGACTGCGTTCTTCCAGGGGCAATGTTTTCAGAAGATCTATCACCACCTGGTTCATTTTCTCACAAAGTCCATTAATTTGCGGATGATAGGGTGTCGTCCTTATCTTCCGGCAGCCATACAGAGTGCAGAATTCTTGGAAGACCTCCGCTTCAAAGGCAGGTCCCTGATCCGTCAACACTTGGTCCGGGTACCCGTGTGGACGGCAGAAATGCTGCTGGAAGGCTCTAGCTGCTGTTCGAGCTGTTAAGTCCTTGACGGGGACGACAACCAAGAACCGGGAGTAGTGATCCACGATGGTTAGCGCGTAGACGTAGCCACTTCTGCTTGGGGTCAGTTTTACATGATCCAAGGCTACCAGTTCCAACGGCTGCCGGGTGACGATGGACTGCAGGGGAGTCTTCTGGCTGGCACGGTCCTTCCTTCTTAGGTTGCACGGGCCACAGTCTCTGCACCACCTCTCGATGGTTCCCCTCATGCCTACCCAATGGAACCGCCCGCGCAGCAGGAACTCCAGCTTCTTCCATCCGAAGTGCCCAGCTCCGTCGTGGTATGCCTCCATCACCATAGCTGCGTCTCTTCTTGGCACCACTACTTGCCAGATTAGTTCATGCGTCCGGGAGTTAACCATTCTGCGGCACAACTTCCCCTTGTAAAGGAACAGTCGACTCTTCTCAGCCCACAGTTGCTTGGCTTCCTCCGGAGCGTCTGGGTCAAGGCGTGCATCTGGCCGAGTCAGCATCTCCTTTACCAGTCGGACGGGAGGGTCACTGTCTTGCGTCTCCGCCCAGTTGTAATGAGGTAAAGGGTTGAACGTAGCGGATTTACTCCTTACACGGTGGGAATACTGGATAGTCCCATGACGGTGGAATGCGGGGAGTTCAACTTCTTCCAGTCCCTCTGAATCTTCCCCTACGTCCGGTAGATTTGGCATCCTGGACAGGGCGTCCGCGTTGGTATTGGAGCGTCCTGCCCGGTACTTGATTGTGAACTCATAGTTGGACAAGCGGGCCATCCATCTCTGCTCTAGGGCACCGAGTCTTGCAGTGTCCAGGTGTGTCAACGGGTTGTTATCCGTGTACACGGTGAACCGGGAAGAAGCGAGGTAGTGCTTAAAGCGTTCGGTGACTGCCCACACCACTGCCAGGAACTCTAGCTTAAATGAGCTGTAATTTTCAGGGTTTCTTTCGGTGGGTCGCAGTTTTCGGCTGGCGTAAGCAATTACCCGTTCTTTCCCCTGCTGGATCTGGGACAGTACGGCTCCTAGCCCGATGTTACTGGCGTCGGTGTAGATGATAAAGGGCTGGCTATAATCAGGGTATGCCAGGATTTCATCCCCCGTGAGGGCCATCTTCAGCTGGCGGAAGGACTCTTCTTCTAGCTTCTCCCATCTGAAGGGTGGCTTCTGGTTCTTGGCCTTCCTGGACTGGCCTATCAGGAGGTCCTGCATAGGAGCTGCCTTTTTGGTGAAACCGGGAATAAACCTTCGGTAGTAGCCTACCAACCCGAGGAACTGCCTCACTTCCTTTACGCTGGAGGGGCTTGGCCATTCCTTAATTGCGGTGATCTTATCAGGGTCGGGAGCCACTCCGTCAGCACTCACCACGTGTCCCAGGTACTGCACCTTTGGCTTCAGGAGGTGACACTTAGAGGGTTTCACCTTCAGGCCGTAACTTGCCAGGGCTTCGAACACTTCCGCCAGGTGTTTCAGGTGGTCCTCATAAGTCTTGGAATATACGATGACATCGTCCAGGTACAACAGGACCGTCTCGAAGTTTCTGTGTCCCAGACAGCACTTCATTAATCGTTGGAAGGTTCCTGGTGCATTGCAGAGTCCGAACGGCATACAAGTAAACTCGCTGAGTCCCATCGGGGTGGTGAATGCGGTTTTCTCCCGGTCCGCCTCTGCTACAGGAACCTGCCAGTACCCGCTAGTGAGATCCAAGGTAGAGAAGAAGTTAGCAGATCTTAAAGCAGCCAAAGACTCCTCTATCCTTGGTAAGGGGTACGCATCCTTGTGTGTGATACGGTTGATTTTCCGGTAATCTACACACATCCTCATGGTGTTGTCTTTCTTTTTGACTAAGACTAGTGGGGCTGCCCAGGGGCTACAGCTATCCCTGATTACCCCAACCTCCTTCATGTCTCTAAGCATCCCCTTGGCGTGTTGGTAGTGTGCAGGGGGTTCGGGTCGATACCTCTCTTTTATGGGAGGATGGTCTCCCGTGGGGATGTGGTGTTCTACCCCCTTGACTCGCCCGAAGTCTAACGGGTGTTTACTAAACACTCTCTCGTACTCTTGAACCACCCGGTAGACTCCCTGTTTCTGGTTGGAGGGAGTGGAGTCAGTACCCAAATGTAGTTGCTGACACCAATCCTCCATTATTTTCTTAGAGCCGTTACCTTCCTCCGGGTGAGATGGAGGCAAGGGTTCCACAGACTCTATAGAGTTTTGGTTGATGGTATATAATTTGGCTAGCGTGGCATACCGGGGCAGGTATACTTCCCTTTTCCCGATATTTATTATGCGAACGGGCACCCTCCCATGGCGTACATCAACTACCCCCCGGGCTGTCAAAATGGTGGGCCTACTGTCTGAATAGACTGGTTCTACCATTGCCTGGTAATCTCTACCTCTCAGACCAATAGCTGCCCGGCACCAAATCATCATTTCACTTTTCGGGAGCATAGCAATAGGGAAAGGGTCACACATTCTTACGCTACCAATCTCACCGCCGGAGAGTTCCACCTGTTGCCGTCGCATCAGTGCCCGGATCTCTTTCTGGAGCACTCGCTGCTGGCCGGAGCTGGCGTTCTTGGCAACCTGCTGTAAAATGAAAATCACCTCTGCAAGACAATTTTCAATCACATTAGTTCCTAAAGTTATCTTTGGGTGACTCTCGCGCTTGTCAATGTCTACAATGATCAGTCCCTGTGCTGCCAGTTCGACTCTACCGATTTTAATGGTCATCTCTTTAAATCCGATCTGCGGCACGGGTTGACCATTGCTGGCGATGATACTCAAGTCGTCGTCAGGGTAGCGGGTTATATCCGAGTCATTCCAGTACTGCTTGAAGAGCACGTACGGGATGGTGGTGACCTGTGACCCGGTGTCCAGTAGGGCACTCATAGGAATGCCATCCAGTACCACAGGCAAGACTGGACGTCCTCCTACATATTTGTCGCGCCAGTTCGATGGGCCTGGTGATCTTTTTAGTGGGGGTTGGCCCTCTACCCCAGGTTGTGCCAGTTTAAAGGACAGTACCTTGCCATATGTCCGGGTTGATTGCAGCGGCGGCAGATGGGTTGTCTGTCCTCGTTGTACCTGTCGCTGGGTCTTCCTCTGGCCGGTGGGGTCCTCTTTGGTCGACGCCACGGGATGTCCTCCGGTCCGGATGCCAGCTGGATCTTCCCTGGAGTGGAAACCTGTAAAGACTGCACAGTTCGGGTTAGCGCAGCAACGCTTTTAGCTAGCTCTTGGACCTGATGGTGCAGGTCTGGAGCCGGGTCATTGTTCAAAGCCTGCGCATCAGCTCCCACTGGCCCTGCCGACAAGGGTGTCGCCTCCTGGTGGTAAGCGGTAGCAGGGCGCCTGTGGGCCACAACGCCACCCGGTGCCGGTTCTCGGAGCACCCGGATGGCTCTGTCCTTGAACTGTGCAAAGTCCAGATGAGGATCCTGTAAGGCTATGGCCCGCAACTGGGTTCGGTAGACATTGCAATATAGTCCCTCTATAAATTGTTCGGTCAACAGCCTGTCCTCGTTTCCCACGCTGTCAGGGTCGGTCTGCTTAATGGCTCTCAGGGCCTCTTGTAGGTTGAGTGCATAGTCCCTTATACTCTCATGTGCTCGCTGCTTGCACCCATAGAATCTAAGCTTAATCTCGGCTGAGGTGCGGGTATCAAAGGTGTCCCTCAGCCGGGTTAGTATCCCTGCGACAGTCCTCCTCCCAGGTGGCCAGGACTTTACCTCCCTTTGGGCTGCCCCGGTTAGTTGGGCCACCAGGATGCTCACTTTTTGCTCTTCTGTGAGGGGGTACACCTGGAAGAGGCTATCCAGCTTCTCTCTAAAGTCATTCAGGGTATGTGACTCCCCTGAGTATTGGGGTAGCCAGGCTGCTCCCGGGATATAGGGCATGGTGAAAGGCATGACTGCAGCAGCGCTGGCGCTGGCGGGGGTTGAGGCAGTGAAGCTCTCCTCCGTATCCGACATCTTCCTCCCCCCTAGTGGACCGTGGCCTACCTTGCGATGATCCTCTTCCGTAGGCCGCGGTTCCGCAGTGGATCGTCAGGGTTGAGGACCTTCCGTCGCGCTCCTGTGACGTCAGCGTCTGCTGGGCTCCTTCCAGGACCTTACGCGACGTCCGGACGTGAGGCGGGGCTTCAGTTCTCGCGCGCTTTCGGAGTCCACGCCCCTCTTCTTCCCGCGCGGCGTCTTCAAGATGGCGTCCAACGGCGGGAAAACTCCACGGATAGCGGGAAGAAGGCTGAAGATGGCGCCGGATGGCGGGAAAACTTCACGGATGGCGGGAAGAAGGCTGAAAATGGCGCCGGATGGCGGGAATCTTCACCGATGGCGGGAAGAAGGCTGAAGATGGCGCCGGATGGCGGGAATCTTTACCACAGGTAAGTTTTAAAAGTCTCTTTTTCAGGCACGCAGTACCCGGTGGTTGCGGGCACGAAATCCTGCCGACTACGCCAAAAGTTGACGCGCCCCCTGGGCCATGTTCAGGGGATACCCGGAGCCGGATCTGGATAGGGGTAGTAGTCCTTGTGGCGGTGACCCGGTCCGTGCCCAGGGTGTCAAACTAGGAGGCAGTATATTAGCAGTAGATGTAGGACGACTACGCCACCCGTTGAATGCAGCTCTGGAGCTGCCGCTGCAGGGCAGACCGCTGAGGCCGGTGGAAGGATGGTGCAGCGTGGATGGTATAACCCCCAACGGGAGGGGTATGGCCTCAGGGCAGCCGACATGGATGATGGGGGTAGCAGGAACCACTCAGAGACGATGCGGTGTAGTTCAGGGTCTTTACTGGTGACAAAGATAGACCCTCCCGGAGTACTTGCTAGCGATCGGGGCCTGGTCAGTCCTTGAGCAGATGGGATTTCCCCTGGCCAGGCGGAGTTGTAGGCCTTCCCAACTAACTGTACTCTTCTGGCTACCTTGCTAGAGGCGGGTAAAAGTAGCCCACGTCTCTGAGTGTACCGTGTGGTGCTCACCCGTATGGCCGGTGACTCGGGGCCTTCTAATGGCTTCCGCTCCACGATGGCGGTGCTGGTCCCACGCGTGTGACCGTGCCTTCGGGTTTCTGGGCCAGAGGACCTGCAATCCCCTGCCGGTCGTTTTCTGCTGCTGGGTAAAGATTAGTCCCCACAGCCTCGGACTCCGGGTCCGGTGATAACTTCTCAGTCAGGGCGAGCTCTGCAGCTGCCAGCCCCTGACTCCTTGTAGCACTGCTCCCACAGAGCTCCTGTTGTTTCTTCCTATGGCTGCTTCTCTTCTCTCTACTCTAGTCTCTAACCCTGCCTCAGCCCCAGGTTTATATAGGGGAAGTTCTTCCCCTCCCAGGACTGGGCAGGAGGTGTGGCATGCATAGGATTCCTGACCAAGAGACCTCCCACCTGCTCTCAGACATAATATTGCTATTATTGTGGAGACCAGACCCCTGGGGTGCCACATATACATTATATATCATTTACACATACATTTCCAGGAGGTATAACAGAGGGACGATACAATGTAGCGTTTTAGGAAAAGAGGTTTCATACTTATTTTTTGGAGAATACTATTCTTTACTAATACAGATGTGACACCCCAGGGGTCTGGTTGCCACAGTGATAGAGATATTATGTCTGAGAGCAGGTGGGAGGTCCTTTGGTCAGGGATCCTGTGCATGCCACACCTCCTGCCCAGTCTTGGGAGGGGAAGAACTTCCCCTGTATAAACCCGGGGCTGAGGCAGGGTGAGTGAGACAAGGAGAGTGGAGAAGAGAAGCAGCATAGGAAACAGCAGAGTTACAAGGAGTCAGGGGCTGGCAGCTGCAGAGCTCGCCCTGACTAAGAAGATTCTTTACCGGACCCGGAGTCCGAGGCTGTGGGGACTAACTCCTACCCAGCAGCAGAATCCGTCGGGCAGGGGATTTCAGGTCCTCTGGCCCAGAAGCCCGAAGGCACGGTCACACGCGTGGGACCAGCACCGCCATCGTGGAGCGGAAGCCATTAGAAGGCCCCGAGTCACCGGCCATACGGGTGAGCACCACACGGTACACTCAGGGACGTGGGCTACTTACATCAGCTTCTAGCAAGGTAGCCAGAAGAGTACAGTCAGTTTGGGAGGCCTACAACTACGCCTGGCCAGGGGAGATCCCATCTGCTCAAAGACTGACCAGGCCCCGTTTGCTAGCAAGTACTCCGGGAGGGTCTGTCGTTGTTACCAGTAAAGACCCTGAACTACACCGTACCGTCTCTGAGTGGTTCCTGCTACCCCCATCATCCACGTCGGCTGCCCTGAGGCCATACCCCTCCCGTTGGGGGTTATACTATCACGCTGCACAATCCTACCATCGGCCTCAGCGGTCTGCCCTGCAGCAGCAGCTTCCTGGCTGCACTCAACGGGTGGCGTAGTCATCAACTATTTACTACTAATAGACTGCCGTCTAGTTTGACTCCCTGGGCACGGACCGGGTCACCGCCACGAGATTACAACCCTCCACGGATCCGGCTCCGGGTAAGCTCCCGCGTGCGCACCGCAGCACGACACAGGCCCAGGGGCGCGTCAATTTTGGCGTAGTCGGCAGGATTTCGTGCCCGCAACCACCGGGTACTGCGTGCCTGAAAAGCAAAGACTGTTCAAACTTACCAGTGGTGAAGGTTTCCCGCCATCCGGCGCCATCTTCTACCTTCTTCCCGCCATCCGCGAAGTTTTCCCGCCATCCGGCGCCATCTTCGACCTTCTTCCCGCCATCCGTGGAGTTTTCCCGCCATTGGACGCCATCTTGAGGACGCCGCGCGGGAAGAAGAGGGGCGTGGACTCCGAAAGCGCGCGAGAACTGAAGCCCCGCCTCACGTCCGGACGTTGCGTAAGGTCCTGGAAGGAGCCCAGCAGACGCCGACGTCACAGGAGCGCGACGGAAGGTCCTCAACCCTGACGATCCACTGCGGAGCCGCGGCCTACGGAAGAGGATCATCGCAAGGTAGGCCACGGTCCACTAGGGGGGAGGAAGATGTCGGATACGGAGGAGAGCTTCACTGCCTCAACCCCCGCCAGCGCTACCGCTGCTGCAGTTATGCCCTTCACCATGCCCTATATCCCGGGAGCAGCTTGGCTACCCCAGTACTCAGGGGAGTCACATACCCTGCATGACTTTAGAGAAAAGCTGGATAGCCTCTTCCAGGTGTACCCCCTCACAGAAGAGCAAAAAGTGAGCATCCTGGTGGCCCAACTAACCGGGGCAGCCAAAAGGGAAGTAAAATCCTGGCCACCTGGGAGGAAGACTGTCGCAGGGATACTAACCCGGCTGAAGGACACCTTTGATACCCGCACCTCAGCCGAGATTAAGCTTAGATTCTACGGGTGCAAGCAGCGACCGCATGAGAGTATAAGGGACTATGCACTAAACCTACAAGAGGCCCTGAGGGCCATAAAGCAGACCGACCCTGATGGGGTGGGAAACGAGGACAGGCTGTTGACTGAACAATTTATAGAGGGTTTATATTGCAATGCCCACCGAACCCAGTTGCGGGCAATGGCCTTACAGGATCCCCATCTGGACTTTGCACAGTTCAAGGACAGAGCCATCCGGGTGCTCCGAGAACCGGCACCAGGTGGCGTTGTGACCCACAGACGCCCCACTACCACTTACTACCAGGAGGCGGCGCCCTTGTCAGCAGGGCCTGTGGGAGCTGATGCGCAGGCTTTGGACAATGACCCGGCTCCAGACCTACACCATCAGGTCCAAGAGCTAGCTAAGAGCGTTGCTGCGCTAACCCGAACTGTGCAGTCTTTACAGGTTTCCACCCCAGGGAAGATCCAGCTGGCATCCGGACCGGAGGACATCCCGTGGAGTCGACCAAGGAGGACCCCACCGGCCAGAGGAAGACCCAGTGACCGATACAGTGAGGACGGACGACCCATCTGCCGCCGCTGCAATCAACCCGGACATATGGCAAGGTACTGTTCTTTAAACGGGCACAACCTGGGGTAGAGGGCCAACCCCCAGGAAAAAGATCACCAGGCCCATCGAACTGGCGCGACAGATATGTGGGAGGACGTCCAGTCTTGCCTGTGGTACTGGATGGCATTCCCATGAGTGCCCTACTGGACACCGGGTCACAGGTCACCACCATCCCGTACGTGCTCTTCAAGCAGTACTGGAATGACTCGGATATTACCCGCTACCCCGACGACGACTTGAGTATCATCGCCAGCAATGGTCAGCCCGTGCCACAGATCGGATTTAAAGAGGTGACCATCAAAATTGGTAGAGTCGAACTGGCCGCACAGGGACTGATCATTGTAGATATCGATAAACATGAGAGTCACCCAAAAATAACTCTAGGAACTAATGTAATTGAAAATTGTCTTGCAGAGGTGATTTTCCTTTTACAGCAGGTTGCCAAGAATGCCAGCTCCGGCGAGCAGCGGGTGCTCCAGAAAGAGATCCGGGCACTGATGCAACGGCAACAAGTGGAACTCTCCGGCGGTGAGATTGGTAGCGTAAGAATGTGTGACCCTTTTCCTATTGCCATGCCCCCAAAAAGTGAAATGATGATTTGGTGCCGGGCAGCTATTGGTCTGAGAGGTAGAGATTACCAGGCAATGGTAGAACCAGTTTACTCAGACAGTAGGCCCACCATTTTGACAGCACGGGGGGTGGTCAATGTACGCCATGGGAGGGTGCCCATTCGCATAATAAATATCGGGGAGAGGGAAGTGTACCTGCCCCGGTATGCCACGCTAGCCAAATTATATACCACTAATCAAAGTTCTATACAATCTGTGGAACCCTTGCCTCCATCTCACCCGGAGGAAGGTAACGGCTCTAAGAAAGACATGGAGGACTGGTGTCAGCAACTACATTTGGGTACTGACTCCACTCCCTCACATCAGAAACAAGGAGTCTATCGGGTGGTTCAAGAGTATGAGAGAGTGTTTAGTAAACACCCGTTAGACTTCGGGCGAGTCAAGGGGGTAGAACATCGCATCCCCACGGGAGATCATCCTCCCATAAAAGAGAGGTATCGACCCGTACCCCCTGCACATTACCAACACGCCAAGGGGATGCTTAGAGATATGAAGGAGGCTGGGGTAATCCGGGATAGTTGTAGCCCCTGGGCAGCCCCATTAGTTTTAGTCAAAAAGAAAGACAACACCATGAGGATGTGTGTAGATTACCGGAAAATCAACCGTATCACACACAAGGATGCGTACCCCTTACCAAGGATAGAGGAGTCATTGGCTGCTTTAAGATCTGCTAACTTCTTCTCTACCTTGGATCTCACTAGCGGGTACTGGCAGGTTCCTGTAGCAGAGGCGGACCGGGAGAAGACCGCATTCACCACCCCGATGGGACTTAGCGAGTTCACCTGCATGCCGTTCGGACTCTGCAACGCACCAGGAACCTTCCAACGCCTAATGGAGTGTTGTCTGGGCCACAGAAACTTCGAGACGGTCCTGTTGTACCTGGACGATGTCATCGTATATTCCAAGACGTATGAGGACCACCTGAAACACCTGGCGGAAGTGTTCGAGGCTCTGGCGAGTTACGGCCTAAAGGTGAAACCCTCCAAGTGTCACCTCCTGAAACCAAAGGTGCAGTACCTGGGACACGTGGTGAGCGCTGACGGAGTGGCTCCCGACCCCGATAAGATCACCGCAATTAAGGGATGGCCAAGCCCCTCCAGCGTAAAAGAAGTGCGGCAGTTCCTCGGGTTGGTAGGCTACTACCGAAGGTTTATTCCCGGTTTCACCAAAAAGGCAGCACCTATGCAGGACCTCCTGATAGGCCAGTCCCGGAAGGCCAAGAACCAGAAGCCGCCCTTCAAATGGGAAGAGCTGGAAGAAGAGTCCTTCCGCCAGCTGAAGATGGCCCTCACGGGGGACGAAATCCTGGCGTACCCGGATTATAGCCAGCCCTTTATCCTCTACACCGACGCCAGTAACATCGGGCTAGGAGCCGTACTGTCCCAGATCCAGCAGGGGAAGGAACGAGTAATCGCCTACGCCAGCCGAAAACTGCGACCCACCGAAAGGAACCCCGAGAATTACAGCTCATTTAAGTTAGAGTTCCTGGCCGTAGTATGGGCAATCACTGAGCGCTTTAAGCATTACCTCGCTTCTTCCCGGTTCACCTTGTACACGGATAACAACCCGCTGACACACCTGGACACGGCAAGACTCGGTGCCCTGGAGCAGAGGTGGATGGCCCGTCTGTCCAACTACGAGTTCACAATTAAATACCGGGCAGGACGCTCCAATACCAACGCGGAGCCCTGTCCAGGATGCCCAACCTGCCGGACGGAGGAGAAGATCCGGAGGGACTGGAAGAAGTTGAACTCCCTGCGTTCCACCGTCATGGGACTATTCAGTATTCCCACCGGGTAAGGAGTAAGCAGGCTGCTACGTTGAACCCCTTACCCCACTACAACTGGGCGGAAACGCAAGACAGCGACCCTGTCGTCCGACTGGTGAAGGAGATGCTGACTCGGCCGGAGGCTCGCCTTGAACCAGACGCTCCGGAGGAAGCCAAACAACTATGGGCAGAGAAGAGTCGACTGTTCCTTTACAAAGGGAAGTTGTGCCGCAGAATGGTTAACTCCCGGACGCATGAATTACTCTGGCAAGTAGTGGTGCCACGAAGAGACGCAGCCATGGTGATGGAGGCATACCACGACGGAGCTGGACACTTTGGGTGGAAAAAGCTGGAGTTCCTGCTGCGCGAGCGGTTCCACTGGGTAGGCATGAGGGGAACCATCGAGAAGTGGTGCAGAGATTGTGGCCCGTGCAACCTGAGAAGGAAGGACCGAGCCAGCCAGAAGACTCCCCTGCAGTCCATCGTCACCCGGCAACCGTTGGAACTGGTAGCCTTGGATCATGTAAAACTGACCCCAAGCAGAAGTGGCTACGTCTACGCGTTAACCATCGTGGATCATTACTCCCGGTTCTTGGTTGTCGTCCCCGTCAAGGACTTAACGGCTCAAACAGCAGCTAGAGCCTTTCAGCAGCACTTCTGCCGTCCACACGGGTACCCGGACCAAGTGCTGACGGACCAGGGACCTGCCTTTGAAGCGGAGGTCTTTCAGGAATTCTGCAATCTGTATGGCTGCCGGAAGATAAGGACGACACCCTACCATCCGCAGACTAATGGACTTTGTGAAAAAATGAACCAGGTGGTAATGGATCTTCTAAAAACGTTGCCCCTGGAAGAATGCAGTCTGTGGCCTGAAAAGTTGCCCGATCTGGTGGACCTATACAACCACATCCCGGTAGGTTCCACCAACTGTACCCCGGCTTACCTAATGAGGGCAAGACCTGGTAAGTTACCTGTTGACCTGGAAATGGGAGTCCTGACCCCCGAGGACACTTCACCAGAAACAGACTGGGACACAGAGAGGCAGCAGCAGTACCGGAGAGTACAGGAGAGCGTGGAGCGAAGTCTCTGTCAGGCTAGGGAAAGACAAGAGAAAACTTACAACCAGTATGCTCCCGCTGTTCCCCTGGTACCCGGAGAGCAGGTCTTGAAGAGGAAGAGACGGCTCCACAAGTTGGACGACCAGTGGGAGAAGGACCCGTACACCGTACTGCCCTCAAGCCACGAGAACCCGAAGGTCTGTACCATCAGTAAAGACGGAGGGGAAACCACAGCCATTGTATCCCGGGACCACCTGAAGAAGTGTCCCGAACAACTGAGGAACCCTGAAGAGGAACAAGAAGACCATCGACCCGTGGAAGAAAGGGAAGATATGGTTAGTACCGTGCTCGGGGACTTTCCTCAGTCTTGGACTCAAGTCAATGGTGCAGTTGTGGTACCCGTACTCACCTTCCTCCAACCATCATCCCAAGAACCTACGGAGCAACGGGTAGAGCTGGAAGAACAGCCGGTCCAGGAGGCAGAAGACTCCACACAAGCAGAACAGGAGAATCAACCCTCTGCTTATAGTGAGCCTGCCGTACCCCTAGTGAGACAAAGAGCCGGTAGACAGCTGCCCAGTTTACCCTTGACAGCTCCTACACCCTGTAGTTCAGGGCCAGACAGTCAGCTCCGTAGGTCCACTCGGGCCACTAGAGGCCAGTTACCCGCACGCTGGAGAATTTAAAGTGTATAAATTGTTTTATCTATGTTTTTCTGTGTCTTGTTGCTTGTGTATAATTTTGTGTTTCTAGTTAATTTTAGGAAACCTTGGTGGATTTACCGGGAATCCTTGTATATAGTTGGAGCGTAACCCAGGATGGACTAGAGACTGTTAAGGACTCGGGGTAGGACAGACCCCTACCTGGTTACGTCTCCCTGTGTTGGTGAAATGGACACCTTTGCTTTTCTTCAAAGACTGCATCCGGTTGCGGACACGCCGTAACCATCTTATGTGTTTTTCTTATAGTATTGTTATTGTTATATTTTGTTATGTTTTTCTAAATGTGTTTAGTCCCGGAGTACTAAATTTCACTAGGGGGGAATGTGACACCCCAGGTTTCTGGTTGCCACAGTGATAGAGATATTATGTCTGAGAGCAGGTGGGAGGTCCTTTGGTCAGGGATCCTGTGCATGCCACACCTCCTGCCCAGTCTTGGGAGGGGAAGAACTTCCCCTGTATAAACCCGGGGCTGAGGCAGGGTGAGTGAGACAAGGAGAGTGGAGAAGAGAAGCAGCATAGGAAACAGCCGAGTTACAAGGAGTCAGGGGCTGGCAGCTGCAGAGCTCGCCCTGACTAAGAAGATTCTTTACCGGACCCGGAGTCCGAGGCTGTGGGGACTAACTCCTACCCAGCAGCAGAATCCGTCGGGCAGGGGATTTCAGGTCCTCTGGCCCAGAAGCCCGAAGGCACGGTCACACGCGTGGGACCAGCACCGCCATCGTGGAGCGGAAGCCATTAGAAGGCCCCGAGTCACCGGCCATACGGGTGAGCACCACACGGTACACTCAGGGACGTGGGCTACTTACATCAGCTTCTAGCAAGGTAGCCAGAAGAGTACAGTCAGTTTGGGAGGCCTACAACTACGCCTGGCCAGGGGAGATCCCATCTGCTCAAAGACTGACCAGGCCCCGTTTGCTAGCAAGTACTCCGGGAGGGTCTGTCGTTGTTACCAGTAAAGACCCTGAACTACACCGTACCGTCTCTGAGTGGTTCCTGCTACCCCCATCATCCACGTCGGCTGCCCTGAGGCCATACCCCTCCCGTTGGGGGTTATACTATCACGCTGCACAATCCTACCACCGGCCTCAGCGGTCTGCCCTGCAGCAGCAGCTTCCTGGCTGCACTCAACGGGTGGCGTAGTCATCAACTATTTACTACTAATAGACTGCCGTCTAGTTTGACTCCCTGGGCACGGACCGGGTCACCGCCACGAGATTACAACCCTCCACGGATCCGGCTCCGGGTAAGCTCCCGCGTGCGCACCGCAGCGCGACACAGGCCCAGGGGCGCGTCACAGACATACCACAAGAACTGACTGCTCCTTTGTAATGGGGTTCTTCACTTTTAATATTGTTTCATGTCATATTGTATATGAATTATTTTATCATTTAATCCTTTTTCATTCTATTTAGCTCTTGCGGTCAATTAAGGATGTAAACGAACCCAAATTTTTGTCTCATGATATTCCTCTGTTCAATGGGATTACCAGTGACCTGTTCCCTGGCATTCAACTTCCGGAAGCCGACTATAAGGTATTAAAATATAATAGTGTCTTAAAGGGGTTTTCCAAGACTTAAAGAGGACTTGTCCCTCGCCATAAATATGTAAATGCCGCTGTTCTCCTGACTCCGGCATTGTTTTTCTTTTCTTCCTGCTCCTCTCCGTTCCTGACATCTGTCACTCTCCTCTAGCCCTTTAAGCCAACTGGGCAAGGCCTTCCTGAAGACTCCCACAGAGAGGACTTGATGACCACGCCCACTTGGCTATTAAAATTATGAACTACATTTCTATAAAGCGGCTATATCTCAGGAATGGAGAGACGCAGGAGCAAAAGAAAAACAACACCGAATTCAGGAGAACAGCGGCATTTACACCAGGTAATAAAATTGCATATTAATGGCAAGTGATAGGTCCTATATAGCGGGCCAGCTATCATTAGGATGACAGTTATCTTTCCCGGCTCCCCCATATTCAGGAATGCTCATTCCTGTTTTCTCTAAGACAGAGTCGCTGCCAGAATCTTATGTCAGCTGCTAATTTCAGGGTCAGAAAGTAAGGATTGGGTGATTAAATTCCAACCGCCCGATTTTTATGTCCCCCAACATAATCTGTCATGAGGCCCCCATACACAGTAGAGGGTAGACCAATCCCATTGAAATCACCCAATCCTGGTCCACTGCTTTGGAATTGGGTTACATGACCTTGTCACTCATCGTCCGGTCCCATTAGTGCAACCTGGGCAGCTGCACAGGGGCACCAGAGGTAAGGGGGCTCACGTATACCTCCAATGCAGGATGATCTGATGTAGAAAAAAAATGGTTAAAACATCTGTGAGTGATTTATCGCTAGTTTAGTTGTAGGTTATGGAGACATTTTTTTTTAGATGAATGAATCGATTCGCAGGAGACTGATCCAATGGCCAGGTGTCATGGGTGCGTCAGATGTGACAGACAGTCGCCCTGCAGTTGGTTGCAGGAGATCCCTTCGTTTGGCATTACGGACATCTTCTTAGCGGTCTCACTGTAGGACCCAGCGGCTACCTCCCTCCTGTTCTAATTGACAATCAGGCCTGGGTGTTTAAATATTTCCAGGTTGCTACACAGAGGTGCCAGTGATATTCACATGACCCCTTGTGAAGGCTTGGAGCAAGTGCAGTTCTTACTTCCTCTCTGGTGCTAAGAGGATGTGTGTGCCATCTCTCTGAAGTCGACTCAAGCTAAGCTACTTCCCCTGTGTCTGTCTCCCCTTGCTGTCTTTAGTTGTCAGTGGGGATCGACTAGTGCTCACCCCCCTTCCCTATCCAGGGTCAAGCGCTAAGGAAATACAGGGATAGGTTCCTGTGCGGCAATTGGTGAGGAACCAATATAGAGTCGGTAGGGGAGACAGGGTGATTGCAGATCAGCCTAGGAGGTCTCCATTTCCCCCTTTCCCTAGTATCTGGGCTCCCTTCCCCTCATCCCTTTGTGTCGCACTTTGTCTTTCCTACACTGTGCGTGACATCAGGTCAGTGGTGGGCACTGAATGAGACCCCTGAGAGCCACCTTATTTCTTCCTGCCCCCCGTCTCTTCTTCAGATTAGCCGGCCTGGCATGACAGTATGGTTGCAGCATGATGTACACCAGGCCATATAATCAGAAGAGGAGCCGGGGATGCCGGCAGCTAAGAGGCGGCTCTCATGGGTCCTGTCCAGCGGCCACAGAATACTGATCTGGGTCCTGAAAATGTATTCTCCCACCTCTAATTGGATCCACTGTAAACAGACTGATGAAATATTTTACCTTCCTTTTGCTCAGGATTTACTGGAATGCGCACAGGAGAGCTGTGCTGGACACAACATCCAGCCCGAGAAGGTCTTCCTGGAGGAAATGATCCAGACGTATGAGATGATGATTGTCAGAAACGGGTAAGCTGTAACTACAGAAGTCCATGGGACGGGGGATTTATTCTTCGCTGTTTCCATTTTATACAATGGACCATGCTGCATTTTGTTTATCCCGTACAGTTTTATGTTGGTTGGAGAGCCGTTCTCTGGAAAAACGAAGGTCCTCCACGTCCTCGCTGATACGCTGTCTCTTATGAATGAGCGAGGGTGCGAAGAAGAAAAAGTGATTTACCGGACAGTGAACCCTAAAGCCATCACCATGGGGCAGCTGTTCGGGCAGTTTGATCCAGTGTCACATGAGGTTTGTCTATGATTGGAATTATTGTTTACTAGATGGTGGCCCGATTCTAACGCATTGTGTATTCTAGAATATGACAAAATCCGACAAACAAGCAAAATGAACAAAAAGCATTGAATTCAATTCTTTCTGATTTTAGAAACTGCATTAAAGAAGGGGTGCACCGGTCCTGGAGATACTGCAATACCAGGTCAATGCGTGGAGTGGACAGAGCAAGCTCTTTTTCCATCTCCCTGTTCTAAAAATCCATTTAATATATGGTCCCCAGATAGGGGACGTATCAGATATTAAACTGATAAGAACAGATTTTTTTATTTTTTTTATTTTTTTTATACTATTCAGTAAAATTTTTCAAGCAACAATCAATAGTATAAAAACTCACACTACGTTGCCCAGTCTTACATCATAATGGTACTTTCTTTATTTCATATTTATAACTTTATACTGAAACAGTTGTAAGACCTTTTGAATGGACAAAAACTATAAAAACATACCATTGTCATAAAAAATGACAGATCACAACACTTAAACAAGGACTTACTGGTACTTTACCAGTGACCTCCATTTTTTGACTTTCCAAAAACCTTCTGAATCAGAGCCACCACCGCCACGGCTATCCCATAAATAAACTATGTATAACCTTGACAAAACCATCCTAACACAATTATTAACTGAGATTATTTTCCTTTTAAATAAACACAAATTCCTAACGTCCCACAGACTTTCTATTACACATGCCATTATCAACCACAACAATCTCTCTTTCACCCGGCTACTTGCACCCATCCCAAACATTACCACTCTCCAATTTATAAAATTCACGCCCGCTAGTTCCTTGCATAAACCACCCACTCCCTTCCAAACACTCTGAGCATAATCACAATTCCAAACCAAATGCATAACAGTTTCACTCGCCCCACATCCATCCCTCGGACATACCTCTGTTCTAATCAGATCCCTCCTCTTCTGTACCTCTCTCACAGGCAAAATCTCATGCAAACTCATCCATACGATATCACGCTGCCTATTCGATATTCCTTTTATACTCAGGTTCCTCCATACACACAACGCTTCACTCGATCTCAAGCCCCTAATGTTACATTCAAACTCTCTAACTCGCATCCTTCTCCTTACATTCCTTATCACTTTGAAATCACCCATAGGAACATCCAACAAATCATGCTTGACAACAAATTTTTCAACAAACTCATACCACACTGGACATTTAAACGAAACAGGCACTCTTGCATCCCTTCTCATCCATTTCAACCCAAACAACATCCATCCAGCCATATATTTAATCATATAAGCCGTCTTGTTATCCCTACCTAACAGAACAACCACTGTTTTAATAAAATTTAAACCAAGACAAATTTCAAAATTTGGGAAATCCATTCCCCCATGTTCACGTAACTTACACAAATATTCCCTTTTAAGTTTTTCCATCTTACTTCCCCAATAAAACGTAAAAATTAGCTTCTCAATCCGCCTAAAACCCCTATAAGGGGCTGGAAAAACCACTGACACAAAAAGTAACATAGGAAGAATCACTGACTTAATAATAAGGACTTTGCCTGACAATGTCAAGTCCCGCAACCTCCAAAAATTTAACTTCTGTTCAATCCTCTTACCGCATTCATCCCATCTCTCATTCCCTTTCAGATCTTTGTTAAACCACACCCCCAAAACCTTAATAGCACCTTCTTCACATATCACACCATCCATCCTAACACTCGAATCCCCGAAACACTTAAAGCTACACTTCCCCCAATTCACCCTAAAACCAGATGCACCACAAAAGAAATCTAAAAGCAACCTTGCTCGATTCATAGCAGCCATATTATCACTCACCACAACAACATCGTCCATATACCCCATTACCTTTACAGTCTTTCCACCACTCCCTGGGATCAGAAGACCATTCATCACTTTCTCTTTCCGAATCATGCACAACAGGGGCTCAATCACACTTATAAACAGGACAGGGGACAACGGACACCCCTGCCTGACCCCTGATTTTATGCACACCTTCTCACTCAAACATCCATTCACTAACACTTCACTCACCACACCATCATACAAACACCTTATGGCATTCACAAAAACACTAGGAAAACCCATCCTAACTAACACCTCAAACATAAACGCATGCGACACTCTATCAAAAGCTTTCTCAAAATCCACACAAAAAACCATACATTTCCCCTTCCTAAACATACAATCTCCAATTACGTCCCTCAACAACAAGAGGTTATCAGTCATACACCTACCTGGCACCGCGCACACTTGATCATCACCAACCACACTTCCAATCACCCCACGCATACGGTTAGCCAGAATTTTGCTAAAGACTTTATAATCTGCATTGAGTAATGTAATCGGCCTCCAATTACGCAAATTCTTTTTCTCACCCTTCTTATATAGTAAACAACTACTCCTTCTTTCATGGAATTACAAAGTACACCATTCATCCACATATATTGACATACCTCCACAAAATCAACACCAATCACATCCCATGCTTTTACATAAAACTCCACAGGCAACCCATCTTTCCCAGGTGTTTTATTCTTTTTCGCACCATCCACCGCCTTTTTAACCTCATCAAAAACAATATCTTCACTCAAACACTCACGTTCCCCTGATTCAAGCTGACTCTCCAACATACCTAACACATGCTTTTTCAAACCCCCATCCACCCATTTAGACTCAAATAAACTACTATAGAAACTATGTACCTCATCCAACACTTCCCTTCCAACCACAGTCATACCATTATCATTTACAACCTCATCCAACTCATCTTTTTTACTGCACATTTTTTTTAAAAAAGTACCTCGTACACTTCTCATCCATATCCAAATGCTCAACTCTCGTCCTAAAACTAATTTCCTTCCCACGCTTTTCCAAAACACGCTTCATCTCATCTCTCGCTCCTCTGAGTTGATCACTAACATCAATTCCTTTCATACTCATTTTATGTAACCACTCAATCCTCATATTTAAATCTTTAAATCTGCCTCTTTCAATTGCTGCTTTTTTATAACCCCACCTCCTAAAAAAAATCTTAATTTCCACTTTCACCCAATCCCACCATACAGTCACATCCACAAAATTATTTTTCCTAGACCTCCACCATTCATACTTACTTTCGAAGTCTCTCATAACCCTAACATCCTCTAACAACCTAACATTTAGCTTCCATACCCCAACACCATGCACCATTTTTTTATCACCTTCAAACATACCCCACAAACATTCATGGTCTGTGAAAGAAAAAACATGCTGTTTAAAAAATTTACACACCAAACCTCTATTTGTATACAGCATGCGGTCAATCCTGGACACTATTCCTCCCCTATCAGCTCTATATGTGGCCGGTGGTGGCTTACTCAAAAATTCCGCTGCATCTAAAAAAGAAAAATCAGATGTAATTTGATTAAGGACCTTACCCGTGACATCAATTTCCCCTTCAGAAACACAATTGAAATCACCAACTAATAATATTGGAATCCTTCCAGGCAAAAATAAACGTATTTTCTCTAATAGTGCTAACCTATCCCCTTTGTTAATTGGACAATACACGTTAACAATTTTCACCCTCCACCCTCTCCCCTTAACCACTGCCATTATACAACGACCTGGCTCCACCACCATATAATTTTCAAAACTTAAATCCCTATTCCCCAACAAAATCCCCACACCATCATTTTTGTTTGTCATTGAACCTGACCAAATGCTATACCCATATACCCAGTCCTTTTCAGGAGGTGACTCTTCAATTCCGCACTCTTGCAGACAGTAAATATTTGCTCCAAGATTTTTTAGTTCTTCCAGTATAGCCAATCTTCTAGGCTTAGATTTTATAAGCCTTACATTTATTGACAGTACACTACAGCCCACGTTGGAGCCCATTTTTTAACCATATTCGGTAAAAAAGAACATACCCCCCACCGAAGAGTCAACCTTTCTCGTCTTGAAACTCGATTCCTGATGTTAAGCAGAGAATGCTGGCCCCCTCCTCCAAAAAAGACCTCCTAGGAGAGGCACTGTAGCTCTCGGGATAGCTCCTATCACTTAAGGGGCTGATGCTCCCAATACTGGCAGGTGAAAAATCTGGCCGGAACTTCTTTGCAGAAGACACATCAGAGTCCTCATCAGGGGGCCTCACCACAGCCCCGGTGAAGTCACCCTGGCCACCACCACCTTCATGAATTGCCTCTGAGCTTTCCAAAGCCAACACCGGCGTTGTGGAGAGTGAACCGCTCACTTCTCCCTCACCACTCACATCAAGCAGAATTGACATATCTGCAGGCTCTATCTCAACAGCGCTTCCACCAGCAGGATCGGGTGCTTGCTCCATCTCTTCCATGAAGTTCCTTACTGCCTCGATCGCCTCACCAATAGTGGCGGCAGTAGTAGGACGTGGGGACACGGCCTCTGCATATGACCTGGAACGATGGGGACAGTCCTTGAAAGCGTGTCCCTCCTCGCCACATGCATTACAAACCATGGAGTTAGTACACTCCATTGCCAGATGACCCTCTTTATTGCATTTCCCACAAAACTTCTCCACCGTGCAGTCCTCTTGGTAGTGTCCAAAGGATTTACACTTCCTGCAAAAACGCGGAGCACCAGGAAAATACATATACCCTCTATCCCTCCCGATGGCAAAACTGAGGGGAGGGTAGTGGATACCCCCAGGTCCCTGGGGGTCCTCCTGGAACCGTACAAAAAATTTGTGTTTGCCAGTCCACAAGCCCACCTCATTCCTCACCTTGTGTGAGTAGGACACATAGCTGCAATGACGGTTCAGGAATCTAGTAATGTCCTCCACATCCACAAGGGGGTTGTGCATAAACACAATAACTGGCACTTCCCCCTTAGTATACAATACCGTGAATGTAAGCCCATCAAGAGCCGGATGATCCAAGGCTTGCTGATCCTTTAGAGTCTTGAAAAGATTCTGGCAAGCTGCCATACGATCAAGGACTAAAACGTACCGGCCATTCTTTGGGAACTCCTGTAGGCAAATGATGTCTCCACGACCAACATTCAAAATCTTGAAGATGACGACTTCCACCAAGAACCGCAGGTTAAAGAAATTCCTCCTCGACTCCTCAATATCAATGCGAAAAGCATTTTTGACCCGAATATCATCGGTCCCGGCATAGCGAATCTTGACGCCCATTATCACCTCTCGTTTCCTCTGGACCCCCCCCAATAGCAGCAGGCAGCTTAAGCCACCTAAGTGGCGATGCTGCAAGGCCGAGGGGGAGACACTATAGGATCCTTTTGACCAGATACAAGATCTAAGCCAAAAGGCCGAGAAGCGATAACCAGAATTGGTTTCGGACTACGGTGCCACCCAAGGATCCTGAAAAGTCCATTTGTGGAGATGTCCACCTGGACTCCCGTTAAGAAGACATGCTGTCAACCTCTAGATCCCTTACATGCCTGCACTTTTCAGCTTGCTGCTGCTGCAATCCACGCGTTTTAGATCTGCATAACTCCACCTCTTTTAGCACAGCACCCTCACCCCCGGCTGTTCCCACCCGCCTCAACACCGTTGGAAGGGAGGAGAACCAATTAAGGCGGGGGGGGGGGTGGAACGAGCAGCTGTCTACCCTTAGCAGGAGGGTTGCTGATTACTTACCTTTCCTGCTGCTGCTGCTGGCTGTCCAGCAGCAGACTGAAGGTGGCTGCTGCTGTGCGCAGGTATATAAAGGCTCAGAGCCTATTATGACACGCGCAGCCAGCGTTCCATTGCCACATTCCATCTACTGCAGGCGGGATACCTGGATGGCTGAATGTCACTGAGAAGCTCACAGAGACCGCCATAAGCAACAGTTTAAAAGAATGCCACAGACTAATCAACCAAACTTTTTGGGTTGGTTTCTCTTTTATAGTCTGCAGGCATTAAATGAAAGAAGTCAGTGTTCCAGCAGAGGGAGACAACGTTTCACAAAAGGCATTGTAGCAAACCAAAAAAGAAATTTTAAGCGCAGCAGAGTAACCAGCTCACATACCTGTTAGCTCAGGTGAGTTTAAAAGGCTGCTGTTGATAACAAGGGCATTTGCTAAATAGATGGTGTGTGTGCAACAATATACTGAAAGGTCAATTATATTGTGCAGCTTATCTCACCACCTGTAGTTATTTAGGTGAAAGCTCCAAAATGCTTGCCTAATATGTCTGTTTATCCAAAAGGAAGTAAAGAGGGAGAGCTAGATAGATAGCATTGCATTACATTACATGGCAATGCAATGCACAGTTGCTGAAGTTGAACCAAAATGAGCTTGTCATCTGGCATCTGCAACTTTTAACGTGAAAAATCCAATGAGGAGAAGAAAAGCAAAGCCAAAGAGTCCATCCCAAAATCCGACAAACAAGCAAAATGAACAAAAAGCATTGAATTCAATTCTTTCTGATTTCAGAAACTGCATTAAAGAAGGGGTGCACCGGTCCTGGAGATACTGCAATACCAGGTCAATGCGTGGAGTGGACAGAGCAAGCTCTTTTTCCATCTCCCTGTTCTAAAAATCCATTTAATATATGGTCCCCAGATAGGGGACGTATCAGATATTAAACTGATAAGAACAGATACTACACTTGATCTTAGCCAAAAGGCCGAGAAGCGATAACCAGAATTGGTTTCGGACTACGGTGCCACCCAAGGATCCTGAAAAGTCCATTTGTGGAGATGGCCACCTGGACTCCCGTTAAGAAGACATGTTGTCAACCTCTAGATCCCTCACATGCCTGCACTTTTCGGCTTGCTGCTGCTGCAATCCACGCGTTTTAGATCTGCATAACTCCACCTCTTTTAGCACAGCACCCTCACCCCCGGCTGTTCCCACCCGCCTCAACACCGTTGGAAGGGAGGAGAACCAATTAAGGCGGGGGGTGGGGTGGAACGAGCAGCTGTCTACCCTTAGCAGGAGGGCTGCTGATTACTTACCTCTCCTGCTGCTGCTGGCTGTCCAGCAGCAGACTGAAGGTGGCTGCTGCTGTGCGCAGGTATATAAAGGCTCAGAGCCTATTATGACACGCGCAGCCAGCGTTCCATTGCCACATTCCATCTACTGCAGGCAGGATACCTGGCTGGCTGAATGTCGCTGAGAAGCTCACAGAGACCGCCATAAGCAACAGTTTAACAGAATGCCACAGACTAATCAACCAAACTTTTTGGGTTGGGTTCTCTTTTATAGTCTGCAGGCATTAATTGAAAGAAGTCAGTGTTCCAGCAGAGGGAGACAACGTTTCAGAAAAGGCATTGTAGCAAACCAAAAAAGAAATTTTAAGCGCAGCAGAGTAACCAGCGCACATACCTGTTAGCTCAGGTGAGTTTAAAAGGCTGCTGTTGATAACAAGGGCATTTGCTAAATAGATGGTGTGTGTGCAACAATATACTGAAAGGTCAATTATATTGTGCAGCTTATCTCACCACCTGTAGTTATTTAGGTGAAAGCTCCAAAATGCTTGCCTAATATGTCTGTTTATCCAAAAGGAAGTAAAGAGGGAGAGCTAGAAAGATAGCATTGCGTTACATTACATGGCAATGCAATGCACAGTTGCTGAAGTTGAACCAAAATGAGCTTGTAATCTGGCTTCTGCAACTTTGAACATGAAAAATCCAATGAGGAGAAGAAAAGCAAAGCCAAAGAGTCCATCCCAAAATTCGACAAACAAGCAAAATGAACAAAAAACATTGAATTCAATACTTTCTGATTTTAGAAACTGCATTAAAGAAGGGGTGCACCGGTCCTGGAGATACTGCAATACCAGGTCAATGCGTGGAGTGGACAGAGCAAGCTCTTTTTCCATCTCCCTGTTCTAAAAATCCATTTAATATATGGTCCCCAGATAGGGGACGTATCAGATATTAAACTGATAAGAACAGATTTTTTTTTTTTTTTTTTTTTTTTTCCAAACACTCAGAAATTAAGTTTTATAATCTTAAATCATATATCACCAAACTCAAGATTTTAGTTCCATCATCGTGTTTAGATATTATATTTATATTTTTTCATTTGAATTAATATATATAAAGTTAAACATAACAATTCGTTTGCAGTTTCAACAGTTTCCAAACAAATCACAACTGACATTACTTCACCCGGTTTTCCAAACTAAATATCCCCTTTTTCTCTTTTACTTTCCTCCCAACAAAACCCCTTAACTTCTTTTCTTCCTCCTCATGCTCTAACCGCATCTGTTCCCAATCATACTCTTCCTCATCATCTCTGAAAGTCACCACCTTCTCCAACACTTTACCCTTTTCCTCTTTTACTTCTTTCTTTTCACCAGATACTTTCCTTGATCCACAATTTTCCTGTACCGTTACCTTTTTCTTCAATTTCACCTTTAAACTTTCAACTTCTTTTCCCTGCTTATTCTCCTCTATAATTATCGCATCAACTTCCTTCTTCATTTTATCACCAATATCTTCCTTTTGTCCTCCAAAGTTCTTTTCAAAAGTTCCTTTGCTGCTTTCCATGTAACAATACCCAGAACTCCCGTTTACCATAATCCTCCCATTATGCAAATTTTCTTCTCCTGTTGTCCACACCAAAAAACGTCTCTTTCCGTTCCAAATACCAACTTTGTTCCTGTATAATTTCTGAAACTTTACCATCTTACATTTAGATTCCAAAAAAACCATTATCTCCTCTATTTCCACAAACGGATTGTCCATGTAAATTATCACACTCTTCGGTTTCCCCATGAATGATGCACTTACTCCAATTTTCCCAGAATCCTCTTCACTCCAGCCTTTGAAAAAATGAATGCACTTTTCCTCAGAAACTAGAGTCACATCACAAACTTTACCTTGCTTTATTTCTTGCATACAGTAGATATCCTTCTCCAAAACTTCATATTTCCTCAAAATTTCCAGAATCCATTTTTCTTCCAAAAAAGTTTCTTCCGTCTCCCGTTTCACAAAAAAACGTAAGCATCTCTTCTTTTTCCAAAACTCCATCTCAACGATCCGTTTTCCTTCCGTTTTTTCCTTTTAATCCTCCAAATGTTGCCACCACAGCTATGTGTGGCGACAGTTGCCCCCCACAGCTATGTGTGGTGACAAGGTGATCGCCTCTCGTTGCCCAGGGACTAATCCGACTCCCTAATAGCAGCAGGGGGGTTTAGCTCCACCGATAAGTGTAGCGATCCCCCCAGGCCAAGGAGCCGGGTACCCCAAGCGCCTCCCAGCCAAGACCAAGGCAGAAACCGCTAGATCACTGCACTTGATCTTAGCCAAAAGGCCGAGAAGCGATAACCAGAATTGGTTTCGAACTACGGAGCCACCCAAGGATCCTGAAGAGTCCATTTGTGGAGATGAGCTCCTGGACTCCCGTTAAGAAGACATGTTGTCAACCTCTAGATCCCTTACATGCCTGCACTTTTCGGCTTGCTGCTGCTGCAATCCACGCGTTTTAGATCTGCATAACTCCACCTCTTTAAACACAGCACCTTCACCCCCTGCTGTTCCCACCCGCCTCAACACCATTGGAAGGGAGGAGAACCAATTAAGGCGGGGGGTGGGGTGGAACGAGCAGCTGTCTACCCTTAGCAGGAGGGCTGCTGATTACTTACCTCTCCTGCTGCTGCTGGCTGTCCAGCAGCAGACTGAAGGTGGCTGCTGCTGTGCACAGGTATATAAAGGCTCAGAGCCTATTATGACACGCGCAGCCAGCGTTCCATTGCCACATTCCATCTACTGCAGGCAGGATACCTGGCTGGCTGAATGTCGCTGAGAAGCTCATAGAGACCGCCATAAGCAACAGTTTAACAGAATGCCACAGACTAATCAACCAAACTTTTTGGGTTGGGTTCTCTTTTATAGTCTGCAGGCATTAATTGAAAGAAGTCAGTGTTCCAGCAGAGGGAGACAACGTTTCAGAAAAGGCATTGTAGCAAACCAAAAAGGAAATTTTAAGCGCAGCAGAGTAACCAGCGCACATACCTGTTAGCTCAGGTGAGTTTAAAAGGCTGCTGTTGATAACAAGGGCATTTGCTAAATAGATGGTGTGTGTGCAACAATATACTGAAAGGTCAATTATATTGTGCAGCTTATCTCACCACCTGTAGTTATTTAGGTGAAAGCTCCAAAATGCTTGCCTAATATGTCTGTTTATCCAAAAGGAAGTAAAGAGGGAGAGCTAGAAAGATAGCATTGCGTTACATTACATGGCAATGCAATGCACAGTTGCTGAAGTTGAACCAAAATGAGCTTGTAATCTGGCTTCTGCAACTTTGAACATGAAAAATCCAATGAGGAGAAGAAAAGCAAAGCCAAAGAGTCCATCCCAAAATCCGACAAACAAGCAAAATGAACAAAAAACATTGAATTCAATACTTTCTGATTTTAGAAACTGCATTAAAGAAGGGGTGCACCGGTCCTGGAGATACTGCAATACCAGGTCAATGCGTGGAGTGGACAGAGCAAGCTCTTTTTCCATCTCCCTGTTCTAAAAATCCATTTAATATATGGTCCCCAGATAGGGGACGTATCAGATATTAAACTGATAAGAACAGATTTTTTTTTTTTTTTTTTTTTTTTTTTTTTTTTAACCACTCAGGTTTAGATATAAGCAAACAGTTAACCAGACTTCGTCATAAGTTATACTGCCACTTCATAAACATCATTGTGGTTTCTTTATTAAAGTATTATTCAACAAAAATACAAACAAGTAATCCTATGCCAGAGACATTTCCAGAAAAAATATCAACGGTATTTAACCATATCCTGCCACTTAAGGTATTTCCACACACCTTCAGAATCTGTTCCACCACCACCACCTTCTCTTGTATCCCACAAATAGATTACATATAGTTTTGCTAAGATCAACCTAATACAATCATTTACTGTTAAATTTACCTTTTTAAACACACACAAATTTCTCACATCCCATAAGCTCTCCTGCACACACACCATAATAAACCACATCATCCTTTCTAGGCCACGACGACTAGCACCAAAACCAAACATAGCCACTCTCCAATCAATAAACTTCACACCAGCAATCCCTTTACACAGTCCACCCACACCTTTCCACACATCATACGCAAAATTACAATCCCACATAAGGTGCCTCACCGTCTCATTCGCTCCACAACCATCCCTTGGACATACTGCAGATCTTATGAGATCTCTTTTCTTCTGAAAATCCCTCACTGGCAAAATATTATGAAGGCCCATCCAAACTATATCTCGCTGTCTATTCGACACACCTTGAATGCTTAACTTCTTCCATACCCGCGCAACTTCCATAGAACGCAATCCCACCACATTACTCTCACACTCATTCACACACATCTTCCCCATCACCTTCTTAACAAACGTAAAGTCTTTCATTGCAACTGCTAACAAATCATTCTTCCTCACAAACTTCTCAATCAAACCATACCACTCAGGACACTTAAAAGCAACAGGCACATTCTTATCACGCTTCACCCAATTCAGACCATACAGCATCCATCCAGCCAAATACTTACACATAAATGCCCCTTTATTATTCTTCCCAATCAAAATGACCGTAGTCTTAATAAAATGCAATGTTAGAAACACTTCAATATTCGGAAACTTCAGTCCCCCATACAAATATTGCTTAAACAAAATCTCTCTCTTAAGTCTTTCCATCCTACTGCCCCAAAAAAACACAAAAATTAGTTTCTCCACTTTTTTAATTTTCCTATAGGGCACTGGAAAAATACAAGAAACATAAAGCAAAATAGGGAGAATAACAGCCTTAATAATAAGAACCTTCCCTACCAAAGACAAAGAACGTAACTTCCAAAAATTCATCTTCCGCACAATCCGCTCACCACATTCATCCCAACTCTCATAACCTTTCAAATCATCATTAAAAAAAACTCCCAACACTTTAATTGCACCATCCACACCAGCCACACCATCCATCTTAATCCTATTGTCACCAAAACATTTAAACATGCATTTGTTCCAATTCACACGAAACGCTGACGCGCCACAAAAAAAATTCAACAACAATTTTACTCTCTCCATAGAGGCCACACTCTCACTCACCACTACTACATCATCCATACATCCTAACACTTTCACAGTCATTCCACCACTCCCCGGCACTAACAAACCACGCACCACTTTCTCTTTCCGAATCATACACAGCAGTGGCTCAATCACACACACAAATAATACCGGTGACATGGGACAACCTTGCCTCACACCAGACCTAATACACACTTTCTCACTCAAAAACCCATTCACCAGAAATTCACTCACCACCTCCCCATACAATCCTCTCACGGCACGCACAAATTTCTCCGGAAAACCCATTCTACGCAAAACCTCAAATAGAAACACATGAGACACGCGATCAAACGCCTTTTCAAAGTCAACAGCCATCACCATACACTTCTGCTTTCTTACTTTACAATCCCACAACACATCTCTTAAAAGACACAGATTATCTGTCATACATCTACCAGGCACTGCACACACTTGATCTTTACCAATCACATCAGCTATAACCACACGCATCCGACACGCCAAAATTTTACTGAATATCTTGTAATCGGCGTTCAGAAGCGTAATTGGCCTCCAATTACTCAAACACCTTTTATCCCCTTTCTTATGGATTAAGACCACCACTCCCTCCTTCATTGAACCCGCAAGCATCCCATTCTCCCACATAAACTGACACACTTCCACTAAATCCATACCCATCACTTCCCACATCATAACATATAGCTCCACAGGCAAACCATCCTTCCCAGGCGTCACATTTTTCCTTGCACCAAACACCGCTTTCTTAACTTCCTCCTCAATCACTGCCTCACATAGACCAGAACATCCATCCTTATCCACCTTACAATCCAAAGTCTTAAGCACTTCTTCTTTCAAACTCTCATCCACCCACTTCCTGCCAAACAACTCAGCATAAAACGTGACCACTTCCTTCATTACATCCTCGCCACTCACACAAACACCATCCACATCAAAAATCTCCTCCATACCCTCCTTCTTACCATTTATTTTTTTAAAGAAATATCTTGAACACTTTTCATCTTTATCAAGATGGACCACCTTTGACCTAAAAATTATTTCCCTTCCCTTCCTCTCCAAAGTC
Organism: Phyllobates terribilis; assembly: GCF_046119375.1. NCBI lineage: Eukaryota > Metazoa > Chordata > Amphibia > Anura > Dendrobatidae > Phyllobates > Phyllobates terribilis. The sequence goes on along the minus strand of NW_027365106.1, from coordinate 101,135 downwards.
CTCTTCAAATCCTCTCTCGCACTTCTTAACAAATCATCCACATCCACACCACACATCCTCATTTTCTCCAGCCATTCCACCCTCATCATTAAATCTTTATATTGACTCCTAACCATGGCAGCCTTTTTATAGCCCCATCGACGAAAAAACTTTTGCACTTCATACTTCATCCAATCCCACCACACCAACACACTTTCAAACTTACTCTTTTGAGATTTACACCAACTATATTTTTTCTGAAAATCATTCACAATTCTCTCATCCTCAAGCAAACTCACATTCAATTTCCACACACCTCTCCCATGCACCCGCCTTAAATCCCCTCTAAACTCACCTTTCAGGCACACATGGTCCGAAAAAGGAACTGAAAATTGAGAAAAACCATCACATATTATATTTTTAGAAAAAAACATCCTATCAATCCTAGATGTTATCCCACCCCTGTCAGCTTTATAGGTTGGTGGTGGTGGCTTCCCCAAATAAACCTCAGCAGCATCAAAAAAGAAAAAATCAGAAATAATGTTTGCCAATTTTTTTCCTGAGGCATCAACTTTCCCCTCAGTTACACAGTTAAAATCACCTGTTACTATCACAGGGATCCTACCAGGTAATTCTAAACATAATTTATCTAATAAACTTAACCTGTCTTCTTTTTTTGTAGGACCATAAATATTTATAATTTTAACTTTCCACCCCCTCCCACACACAACTGCAGAGATGCAACGACCCACCTCTATTACCTTACAATATTCAAAAACAAAATTTCTATTATTTAATACTATCCCAACTCCATCATTTTTATTCCCACTAGAGCCAGACCAGATATGCTGGCCATATGGCCAATCAGCGTCTTCCAGGGGTTCTTCTATACCACACTCCTGTAGACACATAATATCAAAAGAATGGTTATGTAAGAAGTCCAGAATCACAGATCTTCTAACTCTAGACTTTAAAAGTCTTACATTAAGGGACGCAATGTCCCAATTTGGATTAGAGACCATTCTTTGGCTCAAAAACCAGAAACACCAGTCTCAGCAAAAAAACATGCCTTCCTTATCCTTTGTCATCCGGCGAACTCCCACTTAGCTGAAAGATAGTGGACTCCAAATTCTCCTCCAGGTAAGCCGTTGACGCAGGAGAAAGAGAAACCACTGGGTAATCCCGCTCACTCACCGGACTTGCCACGCATTGGCTACTTGATGGTTCAGACAACCGGGCCCTTTTATTCTTAGCGCGGTCCGGTTCCTCAGAAGACCTCACCCCAGTCTCAGTGAAGTCTCCTTGACCTCCAGCTCCCTCTTCATCCATACTTTCACTGCTCCAACTGAGAGCCGGGTCCCCTGGGATTTCCAAGGCTCCCTCACGTTCTTCACAAAAGGAGTCAATGAAACCCCCCTGATAGGAAGAAATGTCCATCTCAGCTGCCAGAACCTCTTCCACTCTCCCGGGCTCCACCAGTAGGTCAGCAGACGCCCTCACTGGAGCAGTCTCCACACGCTGTTCCACTACCTTCACCCTGGAAGAAACTGCGGCCTCAGGTGCCACACTCTTAGGCCTCGGAGAGTTCGAGACCACCTCAGAGTATGCCCTTGCCTTGCCCTCGTTCGCACGACGAGTACAATCCTTAAAGGCATGCCCCTCCATACCACAAGCATTGCAAACAATTGGATTGGTACAGTCCTTAGCAACATGCCCACTTTGGTTGCACTTGGAGCAAACAGGCACAGCAGTACAAACCTCTTGTAAGTGTCCGTACTTCTTACATTTCCTGCAAAAAACTGGGGCCTCAGGAAAGAAGAGAATACCCCTATCTCTCCCGATAGAGAAACTTTGGGGAGGGTAATGAACACCTCCAGGCTCCGAAGAACTTTCCCCAAATCTGACAAAATATCTGTATTTGCCAGTCCATAAGTTCTCCTCGTTCATGATTTTGTGACTGTTGCTCACAAAGTCACAATGCCTCTTAAGAAAAGTCGCAATGTCATGTTCGTGCACAAAGGGAATATACATAAATATGACTAGGGGAACATCACCTTTGGAGTACAAGACTGTAAAAGTCAAACCATGCAAGGTTGGATTCTTCTCCTGCTCCCTCAACTTCTTATACAGGTTCCGGCAAGCCGCCATAGATTGCAACACCAAGACATACCATCCTTCTTTCCGGGATTCCTGCAGGCAGACGATGTTTTCTCTTGTCACTTCCAGGATTTTGAAGATCACCTCGTGCACCATATACGACAGATTGAAACGCTCTCTGACAGCAGCATCAACTTCAATGCGGAATGCATTGCGAACCCGATTGTCATCGGTCCCAGCATAGCGTATCTTCACGCCCATTATGATCACTCTCTCGTTCCTCCTCGTTCTCCCCCTAAAGCAGCAACCGGCTTAAGCCATCAAGATGGCGATGCCGGAAGGCCAAGGGAAAACACTCAAGGACCCCAGACAAGACACTTGGTCTTAGCCAAAAGGCCGAGAAGCGATAACCAGAATTGGTTTCAAACTACGGAGCCACCCAAGGATCCTGAAAAGTCCATTTGTGGAGATGAGCTCCTGGACTCCCGTTAAGAAGACATGTTGTCAACCTCTAGATCCCTTACATGCCTGCACTTTTCGGCTTGCTGCTGCTGCAATCCACGCGTTTTAGATCTGCATAACTCCACCTCTTTAAACACAGCACCTTCACCCCCTGCTGTTCCCACCCGCCTCAACACCATTGGAAGGGAGGAGAACCAATTAAGGCGGGGGGTGGGGTGGAACGAGCAGCTGTCTACCCTTAGCAGGAGGGCTCCTGATTACATACCTCTCCTGCTGCTGCTGCTGCTGGCTGTCCAGCAGCAGACTGAAGGTGGCTGCTGCTGTGCACAGGTATATAAAGGCTCAGAGCCTATTATGACACGCGCAGCCAGCGTTCCATTGCCACATTCCATCTACTGCAGGCAGGATACCTGGCTGGCTGAATGTCGCTGAGAAGCTCACAGAGACCGCCATAAGCAACAGTTTAACAGAATGCCACAGACTAATCAACCAAACTTTTTGGGTTGGGTTCTCTTTTATAGTCTGCAGGCATTAAATGAAAGAAGTCAGTGTTCCAGCAGAGGGAGACAACGTTTCAGAAAAGGCATTGTAGCAAACCAAAAAAGAAATTTTAAGCGCAGCAGAGTAACCAGCGCACATACCTGTTAGCTCAGGTGAGTTTAAAAGGCTGCTGTTGATAACAAGGGCATTTGCTAAATAGATGGTGTGTGTGCAACAATATACTGAAAGGTCAATTATATTGTGCAGCTTATCTCACCACCTGTAGTTATTTAGGTGAAAGCTCCAAAATGCTTGCCTAATATGTCTGTTTATCCAAAAGGAAGTAAAAAGGGAGAGCTAGAAAGATAGCATTGCATCACATTACATGGCAATGCAATGCACAGTTGCTGAAGTTGAACCAAAATGAGCTTGTAATCTGGCTTCTGCAACTTTGAACATGAAAAATCCAATGAGGAGAAGAAAAGCAAAGCCAAAGAGTCCATCCCAAAATCCGACAAACAAGCAAAATGAACAAAAAACATTGAATTCAATTCTTTCTGATTTTAGAAACTGCATTAAAGAAGGGGTGCACCGGTCCTGGAGATACTGCAATACCAGGTCAATGCGTGGAGTGGACAGAGCAAGCTCTTTTTCCATCTCCCTGTTCTAAAAATCCATTTAATATATGGTCCCCAGATAGGGGACGTATCAGATATTAAACTGATAAGAACAGATACTACACTTGATCTTAGCCAAAAGGCCGAGAAGCGATAACCAGAATTGGTTTCAAACTACGGAGCCACCCAAGGATCCTGAAAAGTCCATTTGTGGAGATGAGCTCCTGGACTCCCGTTAAGAAGACATGTTGTCAACCTCTAGATCCCTTACATGCCTGCACTTTTCGGCTTGCTGCTGCTGCAATCCACGCGTTTTAGATCTGCATAACTCCACCTCTTTAAACACAGCACCTTCACCCCCTGCTGTTCCCACCCGCCTCAACACCGTTGGAAGGGAGGAGAACCAATTAAGGCGGGGGTGGTGTGGAACGAGCAGCTGTCTACCCTTAGCAGGAGGGCTCCTGATTACATACCTCTCCTGCTGCTGCTGCTGCTGGCTGTCCAGCAGCAGACTGAAGGTGGCTGCTGCTGTGCACAGGTATATAAAGGCTCAGAGCCTATTATGACACGCGCAGCCAGCGTTCCATTGCCACATTCCATCTACTGCAGGCAGGATACCTGGCTGGCTGAATGTCGCTGAGAAGCTCACAGAGACCGCCATAAGCAACAGTTTAACAGAATGCCACAGACTAATCAACCAAACTTTTTGGGTTGGGTTCTCTTTTATAGTCTGCAGGCATTAAATGAAAGAAGTCAGTGTTCCAGCAGAGGGAGACAACGTTTCAGAAAAGGCATTGTAGCAAACCAAAAAAGAAATTTTAAGCGCAGCAGAGTAACCAGCGCACATACCTGTTAGCTCAGGTGAGTTTAAAAGGCTGCTGTTGATAACAAGGGCATTTGCTAAATAGATGGTGTGTGTGCAACAATATACTGAAAGGTCAATTATATTGTGCAGCTTATCTCACCACCTGTAGTTATTTAGGTGAAAGCTCCAAAATGCTTGCCTAATATGTCTGTTTATCCAAAAGGAAGTAAAAAGGGAGAGCTAGAAAGATAGCATTGCATCACATTACATGACAATGCAATGCACAGTTGCTGAAGTTGAACCAAAATGAGCTTGTAATCTGGCTTCTGCAACTTTGAACATGAAAAATCCAATGAGGAGAAGAAAAGCAAAGCCAAAGAGTCCATCCCAAAATCCGACAAACAAGCAAAATGAACAAAAAACATTGAATTCAATTCTTTCTGATTTTAGAAACTGCATTAAAGAAGGGGTGCACCGGTCCTGGAGATGCTGCAATACCAGGTCAATGCGTGGAGTGGACAGAGCAAGCTCTTTTTCCATCTCCCTGTTCTAAAAATCCATTTAATATATGGTCCCCAGATAGGGGACGTATCAGATATTAAACTGATAAGAACAGATACTACACTTGATCTTAGCCAAAAGGCCGAGAAGCGATAACCAGAATTGGTTTCAAACTACGGAGCCACCCAAGGATCCTGAAAAGTCCATTTGTGGAGATGAGCTCCTGGACTCCCGTTAAGAAGACATGTTGTCAACCTCTAGATCCCTTACATGCCTGCACTTTTCGGCTTGCTGCTGCTGCAATCCACGCGTTTTAGATCTGCATAACTCCACCTCTTTAAACACAGCACCTTCACCCCCTGCTGTTCCCACCCGCCTCAACACCGTTGGAAGGGAGGAGAACCAATTAAGGCGGGGGGTGGGGTGGAACGAGCAGCTGTCTACCCTTAGCAGGAGGGCTCCTGATTACATACCTCTCCTGCTGCTGCTGCTGCTGGCTGTCCAGCAGCAGACTGAAGGTGGCTGCTGCTGTGCACAGGTATATAAAGGCTCAGAGCCTATTATGACACGCGCAGCCAGCGTTCCATTGCCACATTCCATCTACTGCAGGCAGGATACCTGGCTGGCTGAATGTCGCTGAGAAGCTCACAGAGACCGCCATAAGCAACAGTTTAACAGAATGCCACAGACTAATCAACCAAACTTTTTGGGTTGGGTTCTCTTTTATAGTCTGCAGGCATTAAATGAAAGAAGTCAGTGTTCCAGCAGAGGGAGACAACGTTTCAGAAAAGGCATTGTAGCAAACCAAAAAAGAAATTTTAAGCGCAGCAGAGTAACCAGCGCACATACCTGTTAGCTCAGGTGAGTTTAAAAGGCTGCTGTTGATAACAAGGGCATTTGCTAAATAGATGGTGTGTGTGCAACAATATACTGAAAGGTCAATTATATTGTGCAGCTTATCTCACCACCTGTAGTTATTTAGGTGAAAGCTCTAAAATGCTTGCCTAATATGTCTGTTTATCCAAAAGGAAGTAAAAAGGGAGAGCTAGAAAGATAGCATTGCATCACATTACATGGCAATGCAATGCACAGTTGCTGAAGTTGAACCAAAATGAGCTTGTAATCTGGCTTCTGCAACTTTGAACATGAAAAATCCAATGAGGAGAAGAAAAGCAAAGCCAAAGAGTCCATCCCAAAATCCGACAAACAAGCAAAATGAACAAAAAACATTGAATTCAATTCTTTCTGATTTTAGAAACTGCATTAAAGAAGGGGTGCACCGATCCTGGAGATACTGCAATACCAGGTCAATGCGTGGAGTGGACAGAGCAAGCTCTTTTTCCATCTCCCTGTTCTAAAATTCCATTTAATATATGGTCCCCAGATAGGGGACGTATCAGATATTAAACTGATAAGAACAGATTTTTTTTGATTGAATATATCTTTTATTAGCACAAAAAATAAGTTAACAGACAGTGTACAGTGCCGCAGCCCAGTACACACAGAATTCTACATCATATTTACATAGCATGAGGATACGACGCACTAACTAGACACATCACACCCCTATGCTACACAAAACACTCAATATGAAAGAAAAAGCATGTCAATCAATACAGTACGACGAACCGTGATAAGGGATGGGGATTGGGAAAAAGGGGATGGGGAGGGGAAAATCACAGGCCCGAAGCTTTATTGAAAGACAAGACACATAAGGGGAGAGGGGGAGGAGGGGTTTAGTCCTCGTCCTCGTCCTCCGGACCGTCCATGATGGAATAGTCTCTGAGCAGGCTGTGGATCAGCCTGCGGCAGTCCTGGATGGACATCCTCTCCCTCCTCAAGATGAGCCGGTTCCTGGCGACCCAAACGGCATCCTTGAAGCAGTTCATAAGGCGCCAAGCCTCCTGGATGGCTCCGACGGTATGAACCCCAGGGAAGAGTCCGTAAAGCACAGAATGGTGCGATAGGCTCGCCCTGGGGACAGAGTTCCTCAGGTCGTCCTCAAGTGCAGTCAATAGGCGCTGTGCAAATCCGCAGTCCCAAAAAGTGTGCAAAGATGTTTCCTCCACGAAGGGGCACCTTGGGCAGTACCGGGTCTTGCACAGGTTCCGGGCATGCATGAATGACCGGACGGGCAGTCCGCCCTGAATCGCCATCCACGACAAGTCCTTGTGCCCGTTGGTCAGCCTGTCAGACGACACATTTGTCCACACAGTCTCCAGCGTGTCCTGGTGAAGTCCTGTGATGTTCTCCACGTCATCCTTGGCTCTGATTAGCTTGTGGATAGTTTTGGGCTTCCACAAGTCGGGCTTGAGTCCCTCCAGTTGATGCTCCCCCACAAATCGAACGACGTCTCCGTAGAACCATGGCGTCGTCCAGTTGTAGGGGAAGGAGCTGTCCCACTTGTCCCAGCCGAGTCGCCTCCAAAGAGGAAGCAGGAAGAAGCGAGACATGGACCTGCCCGCGGAGCCATTCTTGACTTGAAAAGTCCGGCGGACACAATCACACACAAAAGAGGATCGCAGGAGGGTGGGGATATCTGGAACGCCCTTCCCACCCTTGCGAGGCTCCTTGTACATGACGGCCCGCCTGACTCTGTCCATCTTGGATCCCCAGACAAAGTGAAACACTGTCCTGGTAATGGCCCTGCACACAGTGACGTGTGGGGGCCAGGCCTGCGCCGTGTACTGCAAGACGGGCAGGACCTCATTACGCAGGACGAGTGCCTTACCCTCACAAGTGAGGTGTCTGAGGCTCCAGAGTCCGATCCGTTGCTTCACCTTGGCCAAGCGTTCTTGCCAGGACTTGAGGGCCGCTCCTTCCTTCCCGAACCAGACTCCCAGCACCTTGAGGAAATCCGGTTGAATGTTGAAGGGGAAGGGGGCGGAGGAGGCCGGCTGCCAATCCCCGAAGAGCATGGCTTCCGACTTCCTGCAGTTGACTTTGGCCCCTGAAGCCCGGCCGAACCTCTCACATGTCTGGACGAGGGCGTCGACTGAACCACGATCAGCGCAGAAGACGGTGACGTCGTCCATGTAGAGCGAGCACTTGACCTCGTGTCGTCCCGGACCCGGTGCGGTGATCCCTCTGATCTCTCCATTCTGCCGGATAGCCTCTGCGAAGAGTTCTATAACACAAACAAAAAGAAGAGGTGATAGAGGGCAGCCTTGTCTGACCCCAGAGAGGACAGGGAAGGGGTCAGTCTTCCAGCCGTTCACCAACATCGAGCTGTGGATATCAAAATACATCAGACGGACATACGAACAAAACATGTTACCCAAACCTAACCGGTGCAGAGCTCGGCCCATGAACTGAACAGATCAGGTTTCAACATAATTTATTAAGTGCGTAAAAGATGGTTTACAATCAAAAACAACAACACAAACAGTACATTATTAAAACACAGAATTCCACCCATAAAAACCCCATATACGATTAGCATCCCTCCTCCCAATACATTTGACATCCCTCAAGTAATAAATATACATCTGGCTAAAAGCAATTTTAAGACAATCCTTCACAGAAATAGCATCACGTTTAAAAAGTAAAATATTGCGTGCCTTCCAAAGGGCGTCTTTAAAACAGTTAATCATACACCAACATATACAATACTGTTGAGGGGTCGGACATTTAAAAAGGCCATATAAAACATATTCATGGTTAAAATCTCTTAAACCGCAAGTCCATTTTAAAAGAATCCCAACTTTGTGCCAAAGTTCCTGTGCAAATGGGCAATTCCACATAAGGTGCAAGGTGGTTTCGTCATTAACACATGAGTCTCTGGGGCATTTGGCTCTGGCCACCAGGCCTCTCCTGTGTTGAAACTCTCTGGTGGGGAGGCACTGGTGGACCACCATCCATGCGATGTCCTTATGTCCATTTGCTAAGAATTTCCCGAAGACATTCTTCCAAACTTGCTTCGATCTCTCTTCTGAGAAATTTACTATGGGGGTCACATCTTCATTCCTCCTCAGAAAAGATAAAAGCTTCTTGCGGTCTTTAAAAATGTCCATATTAAAATCACCAAGGCTATAAAATCGAACAGTCTTTTCTAAGATTGCTTGGTGTTTGGGGGGGCATAGTAAAACAGGGGAATTCAACGACAACTTAAACCATCTTTTAAAAATCATCCCACAAGTATATTTTAAAAAATAACTTAGCGCACTATTACCATTAAAATGTTTGAAACAAAAGCAGAAATAATTTAAATACAAATAAATATGTAAGTCGGGGACATCCCTTCCGCCGTTCATTTTATTCTTCCTCATTATTTCTCTCCTTAATTTTTCCATTTTGGAGTTCCATAAAAACATAAAGATCATCCTAGTCATTTTTTTAATTAAAACATCAGAGGGGGGGTACACCATAGCTATATACAGTATGAGGGGTAACAACACTGATTTTATAATTAAAATTTTCCCCTCCATTGTTAGGGACCTCAAACCCCAAAATGATATTTTCTTTGACATTTTTTCTATGACATTCTCCCAGCTTTGAGTTCCCACATTCTCCTCGTTAAAAACAACTCCAAGAATTTTTACATTGTCTCGTTTTATAGTGAGCTGCGGGAGTTGGGCGGTGTCCCAGGATCCCAAAGTCAGACATTCAGATTTATTTAAATTAAGTTTAAACCCGGATGCCTGGGAAAAAAATTCAATGCGCAACACCGCCCTCCGGAGGGAAGCAGGGTCCACGCACACAACCGTCACGTCATCCATGTAGCCAAAGACTCTCACATCACTGCCACCTCCGCCAGGAACAGGAACCCCTCTAATCACTTTGTCTTTCCTTATTGCGCTCAGCAGGGGCTCCATGGCGCAGATGAACAGGATGGGCGACAAGGGGCATCCCTGCTTCACTCCGGACTCAAGGGGAACTCCATCTGTTAAAAAGCCATTAAGAGAAATTTGACTAAAACAATTTTTATATAAAATCTTAATACAATTTAAAAGCATATTAGGGATACCCATTCTTTTTAAAACTCTAAAAAGAAATCTATGAGAGACTCTATCGAAAGCTTTTTCAAAATCTAGGGCTAAAAGAGCTACATTTTGACCCCGGTCTCTGGAATACCAAATTACATCCCTTAATACGTTTAAAACCTCTGAAATACTTCTGCCTGGTACACTACAAACCTGCTCAGGCTGGATTAGTTTGGCAATGACACTCCTGAGCCGGTCTGCAACCACCTTAGCAAGTACCTTGTAATCAACATTTAGGAGAGTTATGGGTCTCCAATTCGCTAGAGCACTGCGATCACCTTTTTTATATATCAAAGACACCACTCCTCTCCTCCACGAAAATGGCAACTGTTCACAAATAAAAACTTCTTTAAAAAGCATAAAAAGGTCCTCTTTTAAAATGTCCCAAAAAGTAAGATAAAACTCTACAGGTAGTCCATCACACCCAGGTGCTTTACCCTTAGAGAAACTTTTAAAAACATAAAATAATTCCTCTAAAACAATATCGCGTTCTAAAAACTCCTGGTCTGTAAAATTTAACTTAAAATCGAGATCATTAAGAGCATCAGATAAAAAGGACTCATCTATACACTTTTTACTAAAAAGATGCTTATAAAAGTTAAAAGTAGCATTCAACATTCCCTGCATAGATGTTTCACCCTCTAGATTTGTGATCACTTCTCTTTTATCCATGACTTTTTTGAAGAAGAAGCGAGAGCACTTCTCCCCCTCCTCCAAGTGCTGCACTCTAGAGTTAAAAATAATCTCTTTCCCCTTTGTGTCTATGCAGTTCTGGATTTCAGTTTTTAGGCTAGCAATATCATCTCCCACCTCCACCCCTAGCTCTTTGAATTTAAAAAGTGTTTGTAGTTTGGTATTAAGATCACTAAAACATCTTTTTTTCTCTCTAGCTTTACGTCTCCCTGCTTTTATAAAAAACATTCTGACTTTTTTTTTCAAATTTTCCCACCAGGTTACCATAGGGGCATCAGAAGGTTTTTGTCGCCGCCAGGCTTGATAGGCTTTACCAAAGTCTTGTCGAATCAGAGGGTCCTCCAGCAGGTAAGTACTTAGACGCCAGAGGCCCCTGTTGACCCTCTGTTCATCCCGGTATTCTAGGTGCACCTCCAAGCCCTTATGGTCAGAAAATATATTTGATGTTAAAACACATTTTACAGGGTTAAAATCATCTGATAGGAAAATAAAATCGATCCTGGAGGACACCCCTCTTCCGGACCACGTATAACCAGGGTCCGTCGGCAGGAGTGACCTCCACGCATCGCATAATTTAAAATCAGTTATAAAATCTTTCAATAGATGACATGACTTATCCAATTTGCGTAAAGGGTCACCCCCCGCTCATTGTTCACTAGCACAAAGACAATTAAAATCACCCCCTACGATCAGGGGAGATGACCCAGTACAGTACAATGGCAATATCCCAAATAAATTAATTCTCTCTTGCTTATCAGGGGGAGCATAAATATTCATTACACGTAGGGTAAAACCATTAAATTTAAAATGCACTAAAACCACTCTGCCTGGTACTATTTCTGTGACAGCATTTACAGTAATATTTCTCCCACGACAGAGGAAGCCCACCCCCGCTGACTTGTTGTCATTGGAGCCAGACCAGATGGAGGGCCCCAGTCTCCAATCTGTCTTGATGTCATTATAATTTAGTGCATGTTGTATCCCGCATTCCTGTAATAAACATATGTCAAAGTCAGTGGTTTCTAAGTACTTAAATAGAGCAGCCCTACGAACTGGGCTCTTTAATGACCTCACATTCAGTGAGACAAGTCTTAATGTCGGCATTCATAGGTCAGGGTGGTGGATCTTCCATGAGGACACCTGACTCAAAGCCCTGTATGTCAAATTGCTCCAGGACATCCGGGCTAGAGGACCCAAACGACTTGATATTCTGTGAGCCGGCGGTTGCCCCCTCGTAGGTCACGGTTCCCAGCCACATTCCAGGAGACGCTGGGGCTTCGACATTCCGTCTCTTTTTCGGGGCAGACTCCACTAGGTCACTGGTGCAGTCCTCCTCTTCCTCCACCTCCTCCAGGGGGAGAGACTGGTCCATCAGGATAAGATCACCAACACCGATTCCCTGATGTTCGCCACCTAGAAGCAAAGCCCCCTCATCTGGCTGGCTAATCGCACTGGAAGATCCTGAGGCCATCGCTGCGTGGTCCCCTGTAGCCAACCGCACAGGGGCACCACCCTCCAGCCCAACAGGATCGGTATCGGGAACCATCGACACGGAGGGTACCCTCCCAGAAGGAGGACCCCTCCGCTCCGGTCCATGCGAGGAACGCCCATCGTTAAGGGACTTCGATGCAGGGGCCGCCCCAGAGGGGCCTCCGGCTCCCTGCTCCATCCCAGCCTTCTCGCCCTTCGAACCGCCCTCCGACGCCGGCCCGCCAGTGAAGACCGGCGGGCGCATCGGCTCAGCTGCAGAAGATGCAGCTTCTGCGTAGGTCCTGGTCCTGGTCCTGTTGGGGCATCCTCGGAACATGTGCCCCGCCTCACCACAAAGATTGCATTTCCTCCCAGCGGGACAGTCCTTCATTAAATGTCCGTAACAGCTGCAATTATTGCAGCGGTCTACTTTCCTGCCCGTGCAGGACGTTTGGGTATGACTCATTTGTCCACAGTTCCTGCAACATACCGGCATTCCAGGGTAAAATAAGTAGCCTCTGATCTTACCGATCACAAATGTTGAGGGAGGGTGTAGCATTCCTCCCACTCCGCTTGGGTCCCTCTTTAGACGGGCCATGTACCTCCTCTTGCCGCACCAGAAGCCTACCGCGTTCTTCACAGTGCCCAGGTATCTCAGATCGTCACAATAACGGATAAGGTAGGTCGAGATGTCTGCAGCTTCCACAAAGGGGTTCGGGAAATGCACCACGATAGGGATCTCGTCATAGGCATACAAGAGACAAAAGGTTAGTCCATCCAATTCATCCAAGTAGTTTTTCTCATTTACCTTTTGTACAAGTTGGTGACAGCATCCCTGGCTCTTGAAGGTGATGGTGTAAGTCCCCTTGTACTCATTGTCCTGGAAGCAGAATATGTCTTCCCGCCGAAACTCCAGAACTCCAAGCAGAATCCTATGGCAGATGTAATCCAAATTCTTCTCCGTCCTCGATCCTGCTCCAACTTCAATCCTCACGGTGTTCCGCATCCGGGCATCACCCGATGAATATGTGAGCGCTGCCGGCATCCTTCACTCAGGAACGTACCGACTCTTCTCTCTGAAAGGCGCAAGCCTTCATGGGATCCCTTCCCGTTGCTCCCGGACTAATCCTTCCTCCCAATAGCAGCAGGGGGGTTAAGTCCCTCCGAAAAGGAACGATCCCCCCAGGCCGAGAGAAAGGGTACCAAGATCACCTCACAGGCAAGACCACACAGGTAAACCTGATAGATCGTGCCAAAAGGCCGAGAAGCGATAACCAGAATTGGTTTCAAACTACGGAGCCACCCAAGGATCCTGAAAAGTCCATTTGTGGAGATGAGCTCCTGGACTCCCGTTAAGAAGACATGTTGTCAACCTCTAGATCCCTTACATGCCTGCACTTTTCGGCTTGCTGCTGCTGCAATCCACGCGTTTTAGATCTGCATAACTCCACCTCTTTAAACACAGCACCTTCACCCCCTGCTGTTCCCACCCGCCTCAACACCGTTGGAAGGGAGGAGAACCAATTAAGGCGGGGGGTGGGGTGGAACGAGCAGCTGTCTACCCTTAGCAGGAGGGCTCCTGATTACATACCTCTCCTGCTGCTGCTGCTGCTGGCTGTCCAGCAGCAGACTGAAGGTGGCTGCTGCTGTGCACAGGTATATAAAGGCTCAGAGCCTATTATGACACGCGCAGCCAGCGTTCCATTGCCACATTCCATCTACTGCAGGCAGGATACCTGGCTGGCTGAATGTCGCTGAGAAGCTCACAGAGACCGCCATAAGCAACAGTTTAACAGAATGCCACAGACTAATCAACCAAACTTTTTGGGTTGGGTTCTCTTTTATAGTCTGCAGGCATTAAATGAAAGAAGTCAGTGTTCCAGCAGAAGGAGACAACGTTTCAGAAAAGGCATTGTAGCAAACCAAAAAAGAAATTTTAAGCGCAGCAGAGTAACCAGCGCACATACCTGTTAGCTCAGGTGAGTTTAAAAGGCTGCTGTTGATAACAAGGGCATTTGCTAAATAGATGGTGTGTGTGCAACAATATACTGAAAGGTCAATTATATTGTGCAGCTTATCTCACCACCTGTAGTTATTTAGGTGAAAGCTCCAAAATGCTTGCCTAATATGTCTGTTTATCCAAAAGGAAGTAAAAAGGGAGAGCTAGAAAGATAGCATTGCATCACATTACATGGCAATGCAATGCACAGTTGCTGAAGTTGAACCAAAATGAGCTTGTAATCTGGCTTCTGCAACTTTGAACATGAAAAATCCAATGAGGAGAAGAAAAGCAAAGCCAAAGAGTCCATCCCCAAATCCGACAAACAAGCAAAATGAACAAAAAACATTGAATTCAATTCTTTCTGATTTTAGAAACTGCATTAAAGAAGGGGTGCACCGGTCCTGGAGATACTGCAATACCAGGTCAATGCGTGGAGTGGACAGAGCAAGCTCTTTTTCCATCTCCCTGTTCTAAAAATCCATTTAATATATGGTCCCCAGATAGGGGACGTATCAGATATTAAACTGATAAGAACAGATACTACACTTGATCTTAGCCAAAAGGCCGAGAAGCGATAACCAGAATTGGTTTCAAACTACGGAGCCACCCAAGGATCCTGAAAAGTCCATTTGTGGAGATGAGCTCCTGGACTCCCGTTAAGAAGACATGTTGTCAACCTCTAGATCCCTTACATGCCTGCACTTTTCGGCTTGCTGCTGCTGCAATCCACGCGTTTTAGATCTGCATAACTCCACCTCTTTAAACACAGCACCTTCACCCCCTGCTGTTCCCACCCGCCTCAACACCGTTGGAAGGGAGGAGAACCAATTAAGGCGGGGGGTGGGGTGGAACGAGCAGCTGTCTACCCTTAGCAGGAGGGCTCCTGATTACATACCTCTCCTGCTGCTGCTGCTGCTGGCTGTCCAGCAGCAGACTGAAGGTGGCTGCTGCTGTGCACAGGTATATAAAGGCTCAGAGCCTATTATGACACGCGCAGCCAGCGTTCCATTGCCACATTCCATCTACTGCAGGCAGGATACCTGGCTGGCTGAATGTCGCTGAGAAGCTCACAGAGACCGCCATAAGCAACAGTTTAACAGAATGCCACAGACTAATCAACCAAACTTTTTGGGTTGGGTTCTCTTTTATAGTCTGCAGGCATTAAATGAAAGAAGTCAGTGTTCCAGCAGAAGGAGACAACGTTTCAGAAAAGGCATTGTAGCAAACCAAAAAAGAAATTTTAAGCGCAGCAGAGTAACCAGCGCACATACCTGTTAGCTCAGGTGAGTTTAAAAGGCTGCTGTTGATAACAAGGGCATTTGCTAAATAGATGGTGTGTGTGCAACAATATACTGAAAGGTCAATTATATTGTGCAGCTTATCTCACCACCTGTAGTTATTTAGGTGAAAGCTCCAAAATGCTTGCCTAATATGTCTGTTTATCCAAAAGGAAGTAAAAAGGGAGAGCTAGAAAGATAGCATTGCATCACATTACATGGCAATGCAATGCACAGTTGCTGAAGTTGAACCAAAATGAGCTTGTAATCTGGCTTCTGCAACTTTGAACATGAAAAATCCAATGAGGAGAAGAAAAGCAAAGCCAAAGAGTCCATCCCCAAATCCGACAAACAAGCAAAATGAACAAAAAACATTGAATTCAATTCTTTCTGATTTTAGAAACTGCATTAAAGAAGGGGTGCACCGGTCCTGGAGATACTGCAATACCAGGTCAATGCGTGGAGTGGACAGAGCAAGCTCGTTTTCCATCTCCATGTTCTAAAAATCCATTTAATATATGGTCCCCAGATAGGGGACGTATCAGATATTAAACTGATAAGAACAGATACTACACTTGATCTTAGCCAAAAGGCCGAGAAGCGATAACCAGAATTGGTTTCAAACTACGGAGCCACCCAAGGATCCTGAAAAGTCCATTTGTGGAGATGAGCTCCTGGACTCCCGTTAAGAAGACATGTTGTCAACCTCTAGATCCCTTACATGCCTGCACTTTTCGGCTTGCTGCTGCTGCAATCCACGCGTTTTAGATCTGCATAACTCCACCTCTTTAAACACAGCACCTTCACCCCCTGCTGTTCCCACCCGCCTCAACACCGTTGGAAGGGAGGAGAACCAATTAAGGCGGGGGGTGGGGTGGAACGAGCAGCTGTCTACCCTTAGCAGGAGGGCTCCTGATTACATACCTCTCCTGCTGCTGCTGCTGCTGGCTGTCCAGCAGCAGACTGAAGGTGGCTGCTGCTGTGCACAGGTATATAAAGGCTCAGAGCCTATTATGACACGCGCAGCCAGCGTTCCATTGCCACATTCCATCTACTGCAGGCAGGATACCTGGCTGGCTGAATGTCGCTGAGAAGCTCACAGAGACCGCCATAAGCAACAGTTTAACAGAATGCCACAGACTAATCAACCAAACTTTTTGGGTTGGGTTCTCTTTTATAGTCTGCAGGCATTAAATGAAAGAAGTCAGTGTTCCAGCAGAAGGAGACAACGTTTCAGAAAAGGCATTGTAGCAAACCAAAAAATAAATTTTAAGCGCAGCAGAGTAACCAGCGCACATACCTGTTAGCTCAGGTGAGTTTAAAAGGCTGCTGTTGATAACAAGGGCATTTGCTAAATAGATGGTGTGTGTGCAACAATATACTGAAAGGTCAATTATATTGTGCAGCTTATCTCACCACCTGTAGTTATTTAGGTGAAAGCTCCAAAATGCTTGCCTAATATGTCTGTTTATCCAAAAGGAAGTAAAAAGGGAGAGCTAGAAAGATAGCATTGCATCACATTACATGGCAATGCAATGCACAGTTGCTGAAGTTGAACCAAAATGAGCTTGTAATCTGGCTTCTGCAACTTTGAACATGAAAAATCCAATGAGGAGAAGAAAAGCAAAGCCAAAGAGTCCATCCCCAAATCCGACAAACAAGCAAAATGAACAAAAAACATTGAATTCAATTCTTTCTGATTTTAGAAACTGCATTAAAGAAGGGGTGCACCGGTCCTGGAGATACTGCAATACCAGGTCAATGCGTGGAGTGGACAGAGCAAGCTCGTTTTCCATCTCCATGTTCTAAAAATCCATTTAATATATGGTCCCCAGATAGGGGACGTATCAGATATTAAACTGATAAGAACAGATACTACACTTGATCTTAGCCAAAAGGCCGAGAAGCGATAACCAGAATTGGTTTCAAACTACGGAGCCACCCAAGGATCCTGAAAAGTCCATTTGTGGAGATGAGCTCCTGGACTCCCGTTAAGAAGACATGTTGTCAACCTCTAGATCCCTTACATGCCTGCACTTTTCGGCTTGCTGCTGCTGCAATCCACGCGTTTTAGATCTGCATAACTCCACCTCTTTAAACACAGCACCTTCACCCCCTGCTGTTCCCACCCGCCTCAACACCGTTGGAAGGGAGGAGAACCAATTAAGGCGGGGGGTGGGGTGGAACGAGCAGCTGTCTACCCTTAGCAGGAGGGCTCCTGATTACATACCTCTCCTGCTGCTGCTGCTGCTGGCTGTCCAGCAGCAGACTGAAGGTGGCTGCTGCTGTGCACAGGTATATAAAGGCTCAGAGCCTATTATGACACGCGCAGCCAGCGTTCCATTGCCACATTCCATCTACTGCAGGCAGGATACCTGGCTGGCTGAATGTCGCTGAGAAGCTCACAGAGACCGCCATAAGCAACAGTTTAACAGAATGCCACAGACTAATCAACCAAACTTTTTGGGTTGGGTTCTCTTTTATAGTCTGCAGGCATTAAATGAAAGAAGTCAGTGTTCCAGCAGAAGGAGACAACGTTTCAGAAAAGGCATTGTAGCAAACCAAAAAATAAATTTTAAGCGCAGCAGAGTAACCAGCGCACATACCTGTTAGCTCAGGTGAGTTTAAAAGGCTGCTGTTGATAACAAGGGCATTTGCTAAATAGATGGTGTGTGTGCAACAATATACTGAAAGGTCAATTATATTGTGCAGCTTATCTCACCACCTGTAGTTATTTAGGTGAAAGCTCCAAAATGCTTGCCTAATATGTCTGTTTATCCAAAAGGAAGTAAAAAGGGAGAGCTAGAAAGATAGCATTGCATCACATTACATGGCAATGCAATGCACAGTTGCTGAAGTTGAACCAAAATGAGCTTGTAATCTGGCTTCTGCAACTTTGAACATGAAAAATCCAATGAGGAGAAGAAAAGCAAAGCCAAAGAGTCCATCCCCAAATCCGACAAACAAGCAAAATGAACAAAAAACATTGAATTCAATTCTTTCTGATTTTAGAAACTGCATTAAAGAAGGGGTGCACCGGTCCTGGAGATACTGCAATACCAGGTCAATGCGTGGAGTGGACAGAGCAAGCTCTTTTTCCATCTCCCTGTTCTAAAAATCCATTTAATATATGGTCCCCAGATAGGGGACGTATCAGATATTAAACTGATAAGAACAGATACTACACTTGATCTTAGCCAAAAGGTCGAGAAGCGATAACCAAAATTGGTTTCAAACTACGGAGCCACCCAAGGATCCTAAAAAGTCCATTTGTGGAGATGAGCTCCTGGACTCCCGTTAAGAAGACATGTTGTCAACCTCTAGATCCCTTACATGCCTGCACTTTTCGGCTTGCTGCTGCTGCAATCCACGCGTTTTAGATCTGCATAACTCCACCTCTTTAAACACAGCACCTTCACCCCCTGCTGTTCCCACCCGCCTCAACACCGTTGGAAGGGAGGAGAACCAATTAAGGCGGGGGGTGGGGTGGAACGAGCAGCTGTCTACCCTTAGCAGGAGGGCTCCTGATTACATACCTCTCCTGCTGCTGCTGCTGCTGGCTGTCCAGCAGCAGACTGAAGGTGGCTGCTGCTGTGCACAGGTATATAAAGGCTCAGAGCCTATTATGACACGCGCAGCCAGCGTTCCATTGCCACATTCCATCTACTGCAGGCAGGATACCTGGCTGGCTGAATGTCGCTGAGAAGCTCACAGAGACCGCCATAAGCAACAGTTTAACAGAATGCCACAGACTAATCAACCAAACTTTTTGGGTTGGGTTCTCTTTTATAGTCTGCAGGCATTAAATGAAAGAAGTCAGTGTTCCAGCAGAAGGAGACAACGTTTCAGAAAAGGCATTGTAGCAAACCAAAAAAGAAATTTTAAGCGCAGCAGAGTAACCAGCGCACATACCTGTTAGCTCAGGTGAGTTTAAAAGGCTGCTGTTGATAACAAGGGCATTTGCTAAATAGATGGTGTGTGTGCAACAATATACTGAAAGGTCAATTATATTGTGCAGCTTATCTCACCACCTGTAGTTATTTAGGTGAAAGCTCCAAAATGCTTGCCTAATATGTCTGTTTATCCAAAAGGAAGTAAAAAGGGAGAGCTAGAAAGATAGCATTGCATCACATTACATGGCAATGCAATGCACAGTTGCTGAAGTTGAACCAAAATGAGCTTGTAATCTGGCTTCTGCAACTTTGAACATGAAAAATCCAATGAGGAGAAGAAAAGCAGAGCCAAAGAGTCCATCCCAAAATCCGACAAACAAGCAAAATGAACAAAAAACATTGAATTCAATTCTTTCTGATTTTAGAAACTGCATTAAAGAAGGGGTGCACCGGTCCTGGAGATACTGCAATACCAGGTCAATGCGTGGAGTGGACAGAGCAAGCTCTTTTTCCATCTCCCTGTTCTAAAAATCCATTTAATATATGGTCCCCAGATAGGGGACGTATCAGATATTAAACTGATAAGAACAGATACTACACTTGATCTTAGCCAAAAGGCTGAGAAGCGATAACCAGAATTGGTTTCAAACTACGGAGCCACCCAAGGATCCTAAAAAGTCCATTTGTGGAGATGAGCTCCTGGACTCCCGTTAAGAAGACATGTTGTCAACCTCTAGATCCCTTACATGCCTGCACTTTTCGGCTTGCTGCTGCTGCAATCCACGCGTTTTAGATCTGCATAACTCCACCTCTTTAAACACAGCACCTTCACCCCCTGCTGTTCCCACCCGCCTCAACACCGTTGGAAGGGAGGAGAACCAATTAAGGCGGGGGGTGGGGTGGAACGAGCAGCTGTCTACCCTTAGCAGGAGGGCTCCTGATTACATACCTCTCCTGCTGCTGCTGCTGCTGGCTGTCCAGCAGCAGACTGAAGGTGGCTGCTGCTGTGCACAGGTATATAAAGGCTCAGAGCCTATTATGACACGCGCAGCCAGCGTTCCATTGCCACATTCCATCTACTGCAGGCAGGATACCTGGCTGGCTGAATGTCGCTGAGAAGCTCACAGAGACCGCCATAAGCAACAGTTTAACAGAATGCCACAGACTAATCAACCAAACTTTTTGGGTTGGGTTCTCTTTTATAGTCTGCAGGCATTAAATGAAAGAAGTCAGTGTTCCAGCAGAAGGAGACAACGTTTCAGAAAAGGCATTGTAGCAAACCAAAAAAGAAATTTTAAGCGCAGCAGAGTAACCAGCGCACATACCTGTTAGCTCAGGTGAGTTTAAAAGGCTGCTGTTGATAACAAGGGCATTTGCTAAATAGATGGTGTGTGTGCAACAATATACTGAAAGGTCAATTATATTGTGCAGCTTATCTCACCACCTGTAGTTATTTAGGTGAAAGCTCCAAAATGCTTGCCTAATATGTCTGTTTATCCAAAAGGAAGTAAAAAGGGAGAGCTAGAAAGATAGCATTGCATCACATTACATGGCAATGCAATGCACAGTTGCTGAAGTTGAACCAAAATGAGCTTGTAATCTGGCTTCTGCAACTTTGAACATGAAAAATCCAATGAGGAGAAGAAAAGCAGAGCCAAAGAGTCCATCCCAAAATCCGACAAACAAGCAAAATGAACAAAAAACATTGAATTCAATTCTTTCTGATTTTAGAAACTGCATTAAAGAAGGGGTGCACCGGTCCTGGAGATACTGCAATACCAGGTCAATGCGTGGAGTGGACAGAGCAAGCTCTTTTTCCATCTCCCTGTTCTAAAAATCCATTTAATATATGGTCCCCAGATAGGGGACGTATCAGATATTAAACTGATAAGAACAGATACTACACTTGATCTTAGCCAAAAGGCCGAGAAGCGATAACCAGAATTGGTTTCAAACTACGGAGCCACCCAAGGATCCTAAAAAGTCCATTTGTGGAGATGAGCTCCTGGACTCCCGTTAAGAAGACATGTTGTCAACCTCTAGATCCCTTACATGCCTGCACTTTTCGGCTTGCTGCTGCTGCAATCCACGCGTTTTAGATCTGCATAACTCCACCTCTTTAAACACAGCACCTTCACCCCCTGCTGTTCCCACCCGCCTCAACACCGTTGGAAGGGAGGAGAACCAATTAAGGCGGGGGGTGGGGTGGAACGAGCAGCTGTCTACCCTTAGCAGGAGGGCTCCTGATTACATACCTCTCCTGCTGCTGCTGCTGCTGGCTGTCCAGCAGCAGACTGAAGGTGGCTGCTGCTGTGCACAGGTATATAAAGGCTCAGAGCCTATTATGACACGCGCAGCCAGCGTTCCATTGCCACATTCCATCTACTGCAGGCAGGACACCTGGCTGGCTGAATGTCGCTGAGAAGCTCACAGAGACCGCCATAAGCAACAGTTTAACAGAATGCCACAGACTAATCAACCAAACTTTTTGGGTTGGGTTCTCTTTTATAGTCTGCAGGCATTAAATGAAAGAAGTCAGTGTTCCAGCAGAAGGAGACAACGTTTCAGAAAAGGCATTGTAGCAAACCAAAAAATAAATTTTAAGCGCAGCAGAGTAACCAGCGCACATACCTGTTAGCTCAGGTGAGTTTAAAAGGCTGCTGTTGATAACAAGGGCATTTGCTAAATAGATGGTGTGTGTGCAACAATATACTGAAAGGTCAATTATATTGTGCAGCTTATCTCACCACCTGTAGTTATTTAGGTGAAAGCTCCAAAATGCTTGCCTAATATGTCTGTTTATCCAAAAGGAAGTAAAAAGGGAGAGCTAGAAAGATAGCATTGCATCACATTACATGGCAATGCAATGCACAGTTGCTGAAGTTGAACCAAAATGAGCTTGTAATCTGGCTTCTGCAACTTTGAACATGAAAAATCCAATGAGGAGAAGAAAAGCAGAGCCAAAGAGTCCATCCCAAAATCCGACAAACAAGCAAAATGAACAAAAAACATTGAATTCAATTCTTTCTGATTTTAGAAACTGCATTAAAGAAGGGGTGCACCGGTCCTGGAGATACTGCAATACCAGGTCAATGCGTGGAGTGGACAGAGCAAGCTCTTTTTCCATCTCCCTGTTCTAAAAATCCATTTAATATATGGTCCCCAGATAGGGGACGTATCAGATATTAAACTGATAAGAACAGATACTACACTTGATCTTAGCCAAAAGGCCGAGAAGCGATAACCAGAATTGGTTTCAAACTACGGAGCCACCCAAGGATCCTAAAAAGTCCATTTGTGGAGATGAGCTCCTGGACTCCCGTTAAGAAGACATGTTGTCAACCTCTAGATCCCTTACATGCCTGCACTTTTCGGCTTGCTGCTGCTGCAATCCACGCGTTTTAGATCTGCATAACTCCACCTCTTTAAACACAGCACCTTCACCCCCTGCTGTTCCCACCCGCCTCAACACCGTTGGAAGGGAGGAGAACCAATTAAGGCGGGGGGTGGGGTGGAACGAGCAGCTGTCTACCCTTAGCAGGAGGGCTCCTGATTACATACCTCTCCTGCTGCTGCTGCTGCTGGCTGTCCAGCAGCAGACTGAAGGTGGCTGCTGCTGTGCACAGGTATATAAAGGCTCAGAGCCTATTATGACACGCGCAGCCAGCGTTCCATTGCCACATTCCATCTACTGCAGGCAGGATACCTGGCTGGCTGAATGTCGCTGAGAAGCTCACAGAGACCGCCATAAGCAACAGTTTAACAGAATGCCACAGACTAATCAACCAAACTTTTTGGGTTGGGTTCTCTTTTATAGTCTGCAGGCATTAAATGAAAGAAGTCAGTGTTCCAGCAGAAGGAGACAACGTTTCAGAAAAGGCATTGTAGCAAACCAAAAAATAAATTTTAAGCGCAGCAGAGTAACCAGCGCACATACCTGTTAGCTCAGGTGAGTTTAAAAGGCTGCTGTTGATAACAAGGGCATTTGCTAAATAGATGGTGTGTGTGCAACAATATACTGAAAGGTCAATTATATTGTGCAGCTTATCTCACCACCTGTAGTTATTTAGGTGAAAGCTCCAAAATGCTTGCCTAATATGTCTGTTTATCCAAAAGGAAGTAAAAAGGGAGAGCTAGAAAGATAGCATTGCATCACATTACATGGCAATGCAATGCACAGTTGCTGAAGTTGAACCAAAATGAGCTTGTAATCTGGCTTCTGCAACTTTGAACATGAAAAATCCAATGAGGAGAAGAAAAGCAAAGCCAAAGAGTCCATCCCCAAATCCGACAAACAAGCAAAATGAACAAAAAACATTGATTTCAATTCTTTCTGATTTTAGAAACTGCATTAAAGAAGGGGTGCACCGGTCCTGGAGATACTGCAATACCAGGTCAATGCGTGGAGTGGACAGAGCAAGCTCTTTTTCCATCTCCCTGTTCTAAAAATCCATTTAATATATGGTCCCCAGATAGGGGACGTATCAGATATTAAACTGATAAGAACAGATACTACACTTGATCTTAGCCAAAAGGCCGAGAAGCGATAACCAGAATTGGTTTCAAACTACGGAGCCACCCAAGGATCCTAAAAAGTCCATTTGTGGAGATAAGCTCCTGGACTCCCGTTAAGAAGACATGTTGTCAACCTCTAGATCCCTTACATGCCTGCACTTTTCGGCTTGCTGCTGCTGCAATCCACGCGTTTTAGATCTGCATAACTCCACCTCTTTAAACACAGCACCTTCACCCCCTGCTGTTCCCACCCGCCTCAACACCGTTGGAAGGGAGGAGAACCAATTAAGGCGGGGGGTGTGGTGGAACGAGCAGCTGTCTACCCTTAGCAGGAGGGCTCCTGATTACATACCTCTCCTGCTGCTGCTGCTGCTGGCTGTCCAGCAGCAGACTGAAGGTGGCTGCTGCTGTGCACAGGTATATAAAGGCTCAGAGCCTATTATGACACGCGCAGCCAGCGTTCCATTGCCACATTCCATCTACTGCAGGCAGGATACCTGGCTGGCTGAATGTCGCTGAGAAGCTCACAGAGACCGCCATAAGCAACAGTTTAACAGAATGCCACAGACTAATCAACCAAACTTTTTGGGTTGGGTTCTCTTTTATAGTCTGCAGGCATTAAATGAAAGAAGTCAGTGTTCCAGCAGAAGGAGACAACGTTTCAGAAAAGGCATTGTAGCAAACCAAAAAAGAAATTTTAAGCGCAGCAGAGTAACCAGCGCACATACCTGTTAGCTCAGGTGAGTTTAAAAGGCTGCTGTTGATAACAAGGGCATTTGCTAAATAGATGGTGTGTGTGCAACAATATACTGAAAGGTCAATTATATTGTGCAGCTTATCTCACCACCTGTAGTTATTTAGGTGAAAGCTCCAAAATGCTTGCCTAATATGTCTGTTTATCCAAAAGGAAGTAAAAAGGGAGAGCTAGAAAGATAGCATTGCATCACATTACATGGCAATGCAATGCACAGTTGCTGAAGTTGAACCAAAATGAGCTTGTAATCTGGCTTCTGCAACTTTGAACATGAAAAATCCAATGAGGAGAAGAAAAGCAGAGCCAAAGAGTCCATCCCAAAATCCGACAAACAAGCAAAATGAACAAAAAACATTGAATTCAATTCTTTCTGATTTTAGAAACTGCATTAAAGAAGGGGTGCACCGGTCCTGGAGATACTGCAATACCAGGTCAATGCGTGGAGTGGACAGAGCAAGCTCTTTTTCCATCTCCCTGTTCTAAAAATCCATTTAATATATGGTCCCCAGATAGGGGACGTATCAGATATTAAACTGATAAGAACAGATACTACACTTGATCTTAGCCAAAAGGCCGAGAAGCGATAACCAGAATTGGTTTCAAACTACGGAGCCACCCAAGGATCCTAAAAAGTCCATTTGTGGAGATGAGCTCCTGGACTCCCGTTAAGAAGACATGTTGTCAACCTCTAGATCCCTTACATGCCTGCACTTTTCGGCTTGCTGCTGCTGCAATCCACGCGTTTTAGATCTGCATAACTCCACCTCTTTAAACACAGCACCTTCACCCCCTGCTGTTCCCACCCGCCTCAACACCGTTGGAAGGGAGGAGAACCAATTAAGGCGGGGGGTGGGGTGGAACGAGCAGCTGTCTACCCTTAGCAGGAGGTCTCCTGATTACATACCTCTCCTGCTGCTGCTGCTGCTGGCTGTCCAGCAGCAGACTGAAGGTGGCTGCTGCTGTGCACAGGTATATAAAGGCTCAGAGCCTATTATGACACGCGCAGCCAGCGTTCCATTGCCACATTCCATCTACTGCAGGCAGGATACCTGGCTGGCTGAATGTCGCTGAGAAGCTCACAGAGACCGCCATAAGCAACAGTTTAACAGAATGCCACAGACTAATCAACCAAACTTTTTGGGTTGGGTTCTCTTTTATAGTCTGCAGGCATTAAATGAAAGAAGTCAGTGTTCCAGCAGAAGGAGACAACGTTTCAGAAAAGGCATTGTAGCAAACCAAAAAAGAAATTTTAAGCGCAGCAGAGTAACCAGCGCACATACCTGTTAGCTCAGGTGAGTTTAAAAGGCTGCTGTTGATAACAAGGGCATTTGCTAAATAGATGGTGTGTGTGCAACAATATACTGAAAGGTCAATTATATTGTGCAGCTTATCTCACCACCTGTAGTTATTTAGGTGAAAGCTCCAAAATGCTTGCCTAATATGTCTGTTTATCCAAAAGGAAGTAAAAAGGGAGAGCTAGAAAGATAGCATTGCATCACATTACATGGCAATGCAATGCACAGTTGCTGAAGTTGAACCAAAATGAGCTTGTAATCTGGCTTCTGCAACTTTGAACATGAAAAATCCAATGAGGAGAAGAAAAGCAGAGCCAAAGAGTCCATCCCAAAATCCGACAAACAAGCAAAATGAACAAAAAACATTGAATTCAATTCTTTCTGATTTTAGAAACTGCATTAAAGAAGGGGTGCACCGGTCCTGGAGATACTGCAATACCAGGTCAATGCGTGGAGTGGACAGAGCAAGCTCTTTTTCCATCTCCCTGTTCTAAAAATCCATTTAATATATGGTCCCCAGATAGGGGACGTATCAGATATTAAACTGATAAGAACAGATACTACACTTGATCTTAGCCAAAAGGCCGAGAAGCGATAACCAGAATTGGTTTCAAACTACGGAGCCACCCAAGGATCCTAAAAAGTCCATTTGTGGAGATGAGCTCCTGGACTCCCGTTAAGAAGACATGTTGTCAACCTCTAGATCCCTTACATGCCTGCACTTTTCGGCTTGCTGCTGCTGCAATCCACGCGTTTTAGATCTGCATAACTCCACCTCTTTAAACACAGCACCTTCACCCCCTGCTGTTCCCACCCGCCTCAACACCGTTGGAAGGGAGGAGAACCAATTAAGGCGGGGGGTGGGGTGGAACGAGCAGCTGTCTACCCTTAGCAGGAGGGCTCCTGATTACATACCTCTCCTGCTGCTGCTGCTGCTGGCTGTCCAGCAGCAGACTGAAGGTGGCTGCTGCTGTGCACAGGTATATAAAGGCTCAGAGCCTATTATGACACGCGCAGCCAGCGTTCCATTGCCACATTCCATCTACTGCAGGCAGGATACCTGGCTGGCTGAATGTCGCTGAGAAGCTCACAGAGACCGCCATAAGCAACAGTTTAACAGAATGCCACAGACTAATCAACCAAACTTTTTGGGTTGGGTTCTCTTTTATAGTCTGCAGGCATTAAATGAAAGAAGTCAGTGTTCCAGCAGAAGGAGACAACGTTTCAGAAAAGGCATTGTAGCAAACCAAAAAAGAAATTTTAAGCGCAGCAGAGTAACCAGCGCACATACCTGTTAGCTCAGGTGAGTTTAAAAGGCTGCTGTTGATAACAAGGGCATTTGCTAAATAGATGGTGTGTGTGCAACAATATACTGAAAGGTCAATTATATTGTGCAGCTTATCTCACCACCTGTAGTTATTTAGGTGAAAGCTCCAAAATGCTTGCCTAATATGTCTGTTTATCCAAAAGGAAGTAAAAAGGGAGAGCTAGAAAGATAGCATTGCATCACATTACATGGCAATGCAATGCACAGTTGCTGAAGTTGAACCAAAATGAGCTTGTAATCTGGCTTCTGCAACTTTGAACATGAAAAATCCAATGAGGAGAAGAAAAGCAGAGCCAAAGAGTCCATCCCAAAATCCGACAAACAAGCAAAATGAACAAAAAACATTGAATTCAATTCTTTCTGATTTTAGAAACTGCATTAAAGAAGGGGTGCACCAGTCCTGGAGATACTGCAATACCAGGTCAATGCGTGGAGTGGACAGAGCAAGCTCTTTTTCCATCTCCCTGTTCTAAAAATCCATTTAATATATGGTCCCCAGATAGGGGACGTATCAGATATTAAACTGATAAGAACAGATACTACACTTGATCTTAGCCAAAAGGCCGAGAAGCGATAACCAGAATTGGTTTCAAACTACGGAGCCACCCAAGGATCCTAAAAAGTCCATTTGTGGAGATGAGCTCCTGGACTCCCGTTAAGAAGACATGTTGTCAACCTCTAGATCCCTTACATGCCTGCACTTTTCGGCTTGCTGCTGCTGCAATCCACGCGTTTTAGATCTGCATAACTCCACCTCTTTAAACACAGCACCTTCACCCCCTGCTGTTCCCACCCGCCTCAACACCGTTGGAAGGGAGGAGAACCAATTAAGGCGGGGGGTGGGGTGGAACGAGCAGCTGTCTACCCTTAGCAGGAGGGCTCCTGATTACATACCTCTCCTGCTGCTGCTGCTGCTGGCTGTCCAGCAGCAGACTGAAGGTGGCTGCTGCTGTGCACAGGTATATAAAGGCTCAGAGCCTATTATGACACGCGCAGCCAGCGTTCCATTGCCACATTCCATCTACTGCAGGCAGGATACCTGGCTGGCTGAATGTCGCTGAGAAGCTCACAGAGACCGCCATAAGCAACAGTTTAACAGAATGCCACAGACTAATCAACCAAACTTTTTGGGTTGGGTTCTCTTTTATAGTCTGCAGGCATTAAATGAAAGAAGTCAGTGTTCCAGCAGAAGGAGACAACGTTTCAGAAAAGGCATTGTAGCAAACCAAAAAAGAAATTTTAAGCGCAGCAGAGTAACCAGCGCACATACCTGTTAGCTCAGGTGAGTTTAAAAGGCTGCTGTTGATAACAAGGGCATTTGCTAAATAGATGGTGTGTGTGCAACAATATACTGAAAGGTCAATTATATTGTGCAGCTTATCTCACCACCTGTAGTTATTTAGGTGAAAGCTCCAAAAT
The DNA here is from genome assembly GCF_046119375.1 of Phyllobates terribilis. Classification (NCBI taxonomy): domain Eukaryota; kingdom Metazoa; phylum Chordata; class Amphibia; order Anura; family Dendrobatidae; genus Phyllobates; species Phyllobates terribilis. The sequence continues at coordinate 72,567 of NW_027365106.1, read as the reverse complement.
GCTTGTATAATATGTCTGTTTATCCAAAAGGAAGTAAAAAGGGAGAGCTAGAAAGATAGCATTGCATCACATTACATGGCAATGCAATGCACAGTTGCTGAAGTTGAACCAAAATGAGCTTGTAATCTGGCTTCTGCAACTTTGAACATGAAAAATCCAATGAGGAGAAGAAAAGCAGAGCCAAAGAGTCCATCCCAAAATCCGACAAACAAGCAAAATGAACAAAAAACATTGAATTCAATTCTTTCTGATTTTAGAAACTGCATTAAAGAAGGGGTGCACCGGTCCTGGAGATACTGCAATACCAGGTCAATGCGTGGAGTGGACAGAGCAAGCTCTTTTTCCATCTCCCTGTTCTAAAAATCCATTTAATATATGGTCCCCAGATAGGGGACGTATCAGATATTAAACTGATAAGAACAGATACTACACTTGATCTTAGCCAAAAGGCCGAGAAGCGATAACCAGAATTGGTTTCAAACTACGGAGCCACCCAAGGATCCTAAAAAGTCCATTTGTGGAGATGAGCTCCTGGACTCCCGTTAAGAAGACATGTTGTCAACCTCTAGATCCCTTACATGCCTGCACTTTTCGGCTTGCTGCTGCTGCAATCCACGCGTTTTAGATCTGCATAACTCCACCTCTTTAAACACAGCACCTTCACCCCCTGCTGTTCCCACCCGCCTCAACACCGTTGGAAGGGAGGAGAACCAATTAAGGCGGGGGGTGGGGTGGAACGAGCAGCTGTCTACCCTTAGCAGGAGGGCTCCTGATTACATACCTCTCCTGCTGCTGCTGCTGCTGCTGGCTGTCCAGCAGCAGACTGAAGGTGGCTGCTGCTGTGCACAGGTATATAAAGGCTCAGAGCCTATTATGACACGCGCAGCCAGCGTTCCATTGCCACATTCCATCTACTGCAGGCAGGATACCTGGCTGGCTGAATGTCGCTGAGAAGCTCACAGAGACCGCCATAAGCAACAGTTTAACAGAATGCCACAGACTAATCAACCAAACTTTTTGGGTTGGGTTCTCTTTTATAGTCTGCAGGCATTAAATGAAAGAAGTCAGTGTTCCAGCAGAAGGAGACAACGTTTCAGAAAAGGCATTGTAGCAAACCAAAAAAGAAATTTTAAGCGCAGCAGAGTAACCAGCGCACATACCTGTTAGCTCAGGTGAGTTTAAAAGGCTGCTGTTGATAACAAGGGCATTTGCTAAATAGATGGTGTGTGTGCAACAATATACTGAAAGGTCAATTATATTGTGCAGCTTATCTCACCACCTGTAGTTATTTAGGTGAAAGCTCCAAAATGCTTGCCTAATATGTCTGTTTATCCAAAAGGAAGTAAAAAGGGAGAGCTAGAAAGATAGCATTGCATCACATTACATGGCAATGCAATGCACAGTTGCTGAAGTTGAACCAAAATGAGCTTGTAATCTGGCTTCTGCAACTTTGAACATGAAAAATCCAATGAGGAGAAGAAAAGCAGAGCCAAAGAGTCCATCCCAAAATCCGACAAACAAGCAAAATGAACAAAAAACATTGAATTCAATTCTTTCTGATTTTAGAAACTGCATTAAAGAAGGGGTGCACCGGTCCTGGAGATACTGCAATACCAGGTCAATGCGTGGAGTGGACAGAGCAAGCTCTATTTCCATCTAACTGTTCTAAAAATCCATTTAATATATGGTCCCCAGATAGGGGACGTATCAGATATTAAACTGATAAGAACAGATACTACACTTGATCTTAGCCAAAAGGCCGAGAAGCGATAACCAGAATTGGTTTCAAACTACGGAGCCACCCAAGGATCCTAAAAAGTCCATTTGTGGAGATGAGCTCCTGGACTCCCGTTAAGAAGACATGTTGTCAACCTCTAGATCCCTTACATGCCTGCACTTTTCGGCTTGCTGCTGCTGCAATCCACGCGTTTTAGATCTGCATAACTCCACCTCTTTAAACACAGCACCTTCACCCCCTGCTGTTCCCACCCGCCTCAACACCGTTGGAAGGGAGGAGAACCAATTAAGGCGGGGGGTGGGGTGGAACGAGCAGCTGTCTACCCTTAGCAGGAGGGCTCCTGATTACATACCTCTCCTGCTGCTGCTGCTGCTGGCTGTCCAGCAGCAGACTGAAGGTGGCTGCTGCTGTGCACAGGTATATAAAGGCTCAGAGCCTATTATGACACGCGCAGCCAGCGTTCCATTGCCACATTCCATCTACTGCAGGCAGGATACCTGGCTGGCTGAATGTCGCTGAGAAGCTCACAGAGACCGCCATAAGCAACAGTTTAACAGAATGCCACAGACTAATCAACCAAACTTTTTGGGTTGGGTTCTCTTTTATAGTCTGCAGGCATTAAATGAAAGAAGTCAGTGTTCCAGCAGAAGGAGACAACGTTTCAGAAAAGGCATTGTAGCAAACCAAAAAATAAATTTTAAGCGCAGCAGAGTAACCAGCGCACATACCTGTTAGCTCAGGTGAGTTTAAAAGGCTGCTGTTGATAACAAGGGCATTTGCTAAATAGATGGTGTGTGTGCAACAATATACTGAAAGGTCAATTATATTGTGCAGCTTATCTCACCACCTGTAGTTATTTAGGTGAAAGCTCCAAAATGCTTGCCTAATATGTCTGTTTATCCAAAAGGAAGTAAAAAGGGAGAGCTAGAAAGATAGCATTGCATCACATTACATGGCAATGCAATGCACAGTTGCTGAAGTTGAACCAAAATGAGCTTGTAATCTGGCTTCTGCAACTTTGAACATGAAAAATCCAATGAGGAGAAGAAAAGCAGAGCCAAAGAGTCCATCCCAAAATCCGACAAACAAGCAAAATGAACAAAAAACATTGAATTCAATTCTTTCTGATTTTAGAAACTGCATTAAAGAAGGGGTGCACCGGTCCTGGAGATACTGCAATACCAGGTCAATGCGTGGAGTGGACAGAGCAAGCTCTTTTTCCATCTCCCTGTTCTAAAAATCCATTTAATATATGGTCCCCAGATAGGGGACGTATCAGATATTAAACTGATAAGAACAGATACTACACTTGATCTTAGCCAAAAGGCCGAGAAGCGATAACCAGAATTGGTTTCAAACTACGGAGCCACCCAAGGATCCTAAAAAGTCCATTTGTGGAGATGAGCTCCTGGACTCCCGTTAAGAAGACATGTTGTCAACCTCTAGATCCCTTACATGCCTGCACTTTTCGGCTTGCTGCTGCTGCAATCTACGCGTTTTAGATCTGCATAACTCCACCTCTTTAAACACAGCACCTTCACCCCCTGCTGTTCCCACCCGCCTCAACACCGTTGGAAGGGAGGAGAACCAATTAAGGCGGGGGGTGGGGTGGAACGAGCAGCTGTCTACCCTTAGCAGGAGGGCTCCTGATTACATACCTCTCCTGCTGCTGCTGCTGCTGGCTGTCCAGCAGCAGACTGAAGGTGGCTGCTGCTGTGCACAGGTATATAAAGGCTCAGAGCCTATTATGACACGCGCAGCCAGCGTTCCATTGCCACATTCCATCTACTGCAGGCAGGATACCTGGCTGGCTGAATGTCACTGAGAAGCTCACAGAGACCGCCATAAGCAACAGTTTAACAGAATGCCACAGACTAATCAACCAAACTTTTTGGGTTGGGTTCTCTTTTATAGTCTGCAGGCATTAAATGAAAGAAGTCAGTGTTCCAGCAGAAGGAGACAACGTTTCAGAAAAGGCATTGTAGCAAACCAAAAAAGAAATTTTAAGCGCAGCAGAGTAACCAGCGCACATACCTGTTAGCTCAGGTGAGTTTAAAAGGCTGCTGTTGATAACAAGGGCATTTGCTAAATAGATGGTGTGTGTGCAACAATATACTGAAAGGTCAATTATATTGTGCAGCTTATCTCACCACCTGTAGTTATTTAGGTGAAAGCTCCAAAATGCTTGCCTAATATGTCTGTTTATCCAAAAGGAAGTAAAAAGGGAGAGCTAGAAAGATAGCATTGCATCACATTACATGGCAATGCAATGCACAGTTGCTGAAGTTGAACCAAAATGAGCTTGTAATCTGGCTTCTGCAACTTTGAACATGAAAAATCCAATGAGGAGAAGAAAAGCAGAGCCAAAGAGTCCATCCCAAAATCCGACAAACAAGCAAAATGAACAAAAAACATTGAATTCAATTCTTTCTGATTTTAGAAACTGCATTAAAGAAGGGGTGCACCGGTCCTGGAGATACTGCAATACCAGGTCAATGCGTGGAGTGGACAGAGCAAGCTCTTTTTCCATCTCCCTGTTCTAAAAATCCATTTAATATATGGTCCCCAGATAGGGGACGTATCAGATATTAAACTGATAAGAACAGATACTACACTTGATCTTAGCCAAAAGGCCGAGAAGCGATAACCAGAATTGGTTTCAAACTACGGAGCCACCCAAGGATCCTAAAAAGTCCATTTGTGGAGATGAGCTCCTGGACTCCCGTTAAGAAGACATGTTGTCAACCTCTAGATCCCTTACATGCCTGCACTTTTCGGCTTGCTGCTGCTGCAATCCACGCGTTTTAGATCTGCATAACTCCACCTCTTTAAACACAGCACCTTCACCCCCTGCTGTTCCCACCCGCCTCAACACCGTTGGAAGGGAGGAGAACCAATTAAGGCGGGGGGTGGGGTGGAACGAGCAGCTGTCTACCCTTAGCAGGAGGGCTCCTGATTACATACCTCTCCTGCTGCTGCTGCTGCTGGCTGTCCAGCAGCAGACTGAAGGTGGCTGCTGCTGTGCACAGGTATATAAAGGCTCAGAGCCTATTATGACACGCGCAGCCAGCGTTCCATTGCCACATTCCATCTACTGCAGGCAGGATACCTGGCTGGCTGAATGTCGCTGAGAAGCTCACAGAGACCGCCATAAGCAACAGTTTAACAGAATGCCACAGACTAATCAACCAAACTTTTTGGGTTGGGTTCTCTTTTATAGTCTGCAGGCATTAAATGAAAGAAGTCAGTGTTCCAGCAGAAGGAGACAACGTTTCAGAAAAGGCATTGTAGCAAACCAAAAAAGAAATTTTAAGCGCAGCAGAGTAACCAGCGCACATACCTGTTAGCTCAGGTGAGTTTAAAAGGCTGCTGTTGATAACAAGGGCATTTGCTAAATAGATGGTGTGTGTGCAACAATATACTGAAAGGTCAATTATATTGTGCAGCTTATCTCACCACCTGTAGTTATTTAGGTGAAAGCTCCAAAATGCTTGCCTAATATGTCTGTTTATCCAAAAGGAAGTAAAAAGGGAGAGCTAGAAAGATAGCATTGCATCACATTACATGGCAATGCAATGCACAGTTGCTGAAGTTGAACCAAAATGAGCTTGTAATCTGGCTTCTGCAACTTTGAACATGAAAAATCCAATGAGGAGAAGAAAAGCAGAGCCAAAGAGTCCATCCCAAAATCCGACAAACAAGCAAAATGAACAAAAAACATTGAATTCAATTCTTTCTGATTTTAGAAACTGCATTAAAGAAGGGGTGCACCGGTCCTGGAGATACTGCAATACCAGGTCAATGCGTGGAGTGGACAGAGCAAGCTCTTTTTCCATCTCCCTGTTCTAAAAATCCATTTAATATATGGTCCCCAGATAGGGGACGTATCAGATATTAAACTGATAAGAACAGATACTACACTTGATCTTAGCCAAAAGGCCGAGAAGCGATAACCAGAATTGGTTTCAAACTACGGAGCCACCCAAGGATCCTAAAAAGTCCATTTGTGGAGATGAGCTCCTGGACTCCCGTTAAGAAGACATGTTGTCAACCTCTAGATCCCTTACATGCCTGCACTTTTCGGCTTGCTGCTGCTGCAATCCACGCGTTTTAGATCTGCATAACTCCACCTCTTTAAACACAGCACCTTCACCCCCTGCTGTTCCCACCCGCCTCAACACCGTTGGAAGGGAGGAGAACCAATTAAGGCGGGGGGTGGGGTGGTACGAGCAGCTGTCTACCCTTAGCAGGAGGGCTCCTGATTACATACCTCTCCTGCTGCTGCTGCTGCTGGCTGTCCAGCAGCAGACTGAAGGTGGCTGCTGCTGTGCACAGGTATATAAAGGCTCAGAGCCTATTATGACACGCGCAGCCAGCGTTCCATTGCCACATTCCATCTACTGCAGGCAGGATACCTGGCTGGCTGAATGTCGCTGAGAAGCTCACAGAGACCGCCATAAGCAACAGTTTAACAGAATGCCACAGACTAATCAACCAAACTTTTTGGGTTGGGTTCTCTTTTATAGTCTGCAGGCATTAAATGAAAGAAGTCAGTGTTCCAGCAGAAGGAGACAACGTTTCAGAAAAGGCATTGTAGCAAACCAAAAAAGAAATTTTAAGCGCAGCAGAGTAACCAGCGCACATACCTGTTAGCTCAGGTGAGTTTAAAAGGCTGCTGTTGATAACAAGGGCATTTGCTAAATAGATGGTGTGTGTGCAACAATATACTGAAAGGTCAATTATATTGTGCAGCTTATCTCACCACCTGTAGTTATTTAGGTGAAAGCTCCAAAATGCTTGCCTAATATGTCTGTTTATCCAAAAGGAAGTAAAAAGGGAGAGCTAGAAAGATAGCATTGCATCACATTACATGGCAATGCAATGCACAGTTGCTGAAGTTGAACCAAAATGAGCTTGTAATCTGGCTTCTGCAACTTTGAACATGAAAAATCCAATGAGGAGAAGAAAAGCAGAGCCAAAGAGTCCATCCCAAAATCCGACAAACAAGCAAAATGAACAAAAAACATTGAATTCAATTCTTTCTGATTTTAGAAACTGCATTAAAGAAGGGGTGCACCGGTCCTGGAGATACTGCAATACCAGGTCAATGCGTGGAGTGGACAGAGCAAGCTCTTTTTCCATCTCCCTGTTCTAAAAATCCATTTAATATATGGTCCCCAGATAGGGGACGTATCAGATATTAAACTGATAAGAACAGATTTTTTTTTTTTTTTTTTTTTCTCCTCAGACGAGGAAATTCCACAGTCTATGGAAACCAGACAAAGGAAAATTCCATCAAAACAGCTGCGTCAAATCCAATACGCAATTTGCTGTCCCCATCATCATCGGAAATATTTATTTCATATTTCAAAACAACAATAACAAAAATCAAGAGGTACTAACAATATATCTCCACTTTTTAACTTTCCATATTCCCTCCGCATCCACTTCCCCTCTCCTCTTTTTGTCCCATAGGAAACACACATACATCTTCCCCAAAATCACCTTCACACTATCCTTTACAGCAATTTCCTTCCTTTTAAACACATACACATTCCTCACATCCCATAACACTTCCTTTATACACGCAAGCATCAACCACAAGACTCTTTCCTTCGTCCCATCACATATTCCCAAACCAAACATAAACAACTCAAAAGACAACAAATTCACACCACACAATTCTTTACACAAAGGCCCCATTCTCCCAATCACATCTCTAGCATACTGGCAATTCCAAAAAACATGCAACACACTTTCCCTTCCACCACAGCCATTTCTTGGACGCATTTCACTCCTCACCAAACCTCTATTCCTCTGAAACTCTCTCACAGGTAATACTCCATGTAAAGACTGCCACACAACTTCACTCTGTTTGTTGGTCATACCACTCATCCGCACTTTCTTCCAAACCTTCTGCACATCACCACCCCTAACCATATTTATTCCACATTCTACCTCTCTACATTCAATCATCCTATACACAGCCTTCTTATTCTCCAGCAATCTCACATCTGCATCACACAGTTCATACCTCACCAAAAACTTATAAACCCACACATACCATACAGGCACCTCAAAAGCAATCGGACATCGCAAATCCCTTTCTTGCCACTTTAAACGAAACAAATACGCTCCAAATAAATACCTACACATAGATGAAAACTTTCCATCCGCCCTAATCACTTTCAAAACAAACACAACGATATTCACACCAAAAAACACGTCCAAATTCGGAAAACCCAAACCACCTTTTTCCACTCTTTTAACCAAAATTTCTCTCCTAGCTCTCTCCATTTTCGAGTTCCACAAAAAAACAAATAAAATTCTATTCAAGCTTCTCATACACATATATCCTGGTGGAAATACTACCGCAATATATAAAAATATTGGCAACACCACACTCTTAACAATTAAAATCTTCCCAAAAAAGAATAAACTCCTCAATTTCCAAAAATTCAACTTCTGCTCAACTTTTCCTTTCGCATCATCCCAACTTTCTTTCCCATCCAAACTCTCTGAAAACTTCACACCCAAAACTTTAATAGGTCCATTCACTACATTCACACCTACATCCCTACTTAAACTTCCGCCTCCAAAACCCTTACACTCACTCTTTTCCCAATTCACTTTAAACGCAGATGCACCACAAAAAATAGACACTAACAACTTCACCCGCCTCACCGAACATTCAGAATCACATAATACACACACGTCATCCATATAACCACTCACCTTCCATTCTTTTCCTCCACCTCCCGGCACTTGCACACCACGAATTACCTTATCTTTCCTCAGCATACACAACAATGGCTCAATTGCACAAATAAATGCTACAGGGGACAAAGGACACCCCTGTCGCACACCCGAAAACACATTCACTTTCCTACCCACATACCCATTCATTAAAACACAGCTATAAACACCCGCATACAAACTTCTCACTCGCCCAACAAAATCAGCCGGAAAACCCATTTTTAACAACACTCTGAACAAAAAACCATGCGACAACCTATCATAAGCCTTTTCAAAATCCAAACTTAACAAAAATACACTCTTCTTACGACCCATGCAATCCCATAGACAATCTCTTAACATACACACACACTCATGAATCCGCCTCCCAGGTACCGCACAACACTGCTCATCCCCAATCACACTCTCTATCACATCACGCATCCTATTAGCCATAAGTTTTGCATAGATTTTATAATCACAATTAAGTAACGTTATTGGCCTCCAATTCCTCAGACTTTTCAAATCCCCTTTCTTAGGAATTAACACAACCAAACCTGCACGCATACTCTCAGCCACCTCCATGTTTCCCCACATATACTTACATACATCCACAAAGTCCTTACCAATCACACCCCACATCACACGATAAAATTCTACTGGGAGGCCATCCTCCCCCGGCGTCTTATTCAAAGCCATACTACACATAACCTTCCATACCTCATCACCAGTCACCTCACCCATCACTCTCTCTCTTTCTGCTTCACTCAACTTACTCTCTAACACACTCAAAACATCATTCTCCAAACATTCATCCCTCTGTTTCACTGCATACAGATCCTCATAAAACTTAGCCACCTCTTCACACATATCCTCTCCACTCACCTCACTTCCATCTGCTCCATACACCACGCTCATACTCTGTTTCTTTCCAAAAACTTTTTTAAAGAAAAACCGAGAACATTTCTCATCCTGCTCCATCTTATCAATCTTTGCCCTAAACACTATGCTTCTCCCTCTCTCCAACAAAAACTCACTAATCTCCTTTTTTACCTCTAAAATATCCTCCTCCACCTCAACTCCTCCTTCCCTTAACTTATACAAAACGCTCAACCGCGCGTTCAGTTTAACAAAACTCTCTCTTTTAATTGCTGCATACTTGTATCCTAAATTTTTAAAGAACATTTTTGTTTGTTTCTTCACCCAGTCCCACCACTCACAAACATTCCCAAACTCATTTTTATGCTTACACCATTCTTCATACCGCCTTTCATACTCCTTTCTCACATCTTCATTCTCTAACAGTTTAACATTTAACTTCCACAATCCTCTCCCAAACACTCCATCAACTTTTATATCCAACTCACACAACATACACACATGATCTGAAAAAAGAACGTTTTCCTGCCTATAATTAACAGAAACCATATTTTTAGAAATAAAACAATAATCCAATCTGGATTGTACCCTACCACTCTCAGAAAAGAAAGTGTTCAACAAAGGATTCATGTTACACACGCGCTGCATATCACACAACCCAAAATCATTCACTAACTCCAATAATGCTTTCCCAGACACATCCACATTCACTCTCCCCACATCACAGTTCATATCACCCACAATTACCACAGGTATTCTTCCTGGAACAAAAAGCTTAATTTTTTCAAATAAATTTTTGCGCTCATTTTTTTCAACTGGCGCATAAACATTAATAACACAAAACTTTACATTCTTGTATACAAAATTAGCAAGGATACATCTCCCCACCTCAATAACCAAATAATCACTCAAAACAACCTCCCTTCCTTTAACCAAAATACCCACACCATCATTCTTATTACATGCACTCCCCGACCACACAGACGCTCCATAAGACCATTCATCCCCTTTCACACCATCCACTACCCCACATTCTTGTAAACAAAAAATAGATGCATTTTGCATAGCTAAAAACTCAAAAATAGCAGCTCTTCTTACTTTACTTTTAAACACTCTTACGTTTTGGGACACTATGGTAAATCCCATAATACTTCTACTCCTTCACCAATTACACAAAGAAATAGCCTTTGGCCTAAACCAAAGCTCACAAGAGGACAAAAAGAAAAAACATTTACAATATTATATGGTGACACTATCCAGCACCACCACTATCCTCCTCCGCCATCAGAACAGAACAGCTGGTTTCCGACCCGCTGGCTTCACCAGCCACACTCCTCATTCTGGCAGTTCTGATCTTCCTCTGAGGCTCACTAAAATCTGCATCATCACTGCCCCCACCATCCTCCCTACGACTCTTCTTTGCACCCCTATCATCCTCCGAAGAAAAATCTTCAATGTTTTCAGGACCCGAAGGGTGTTCAGGACTGTCGGGTTCCGAGATTTGCACTTCACATCCTGTTGCGTCCATTGCCTCTCCAAAAGTCATCATCTCAGGCAGCTCTGCTTCCACCACTTTCCTAGATATTCTCGCAGACACTGCCTTTTTCTCCACCTTTGCCACTTCCCTCCAGAACTCCTTTTCTTCCCTCCGCTTCTTCCTCATTTCTTCAGCAGAAGAAGAACATGGTCTCAGGGACACCTCCTCTGGCGCCGTAGAGGGAGAGGCTCTACCAGTTTCCCGCCTCCTTCCCTCTCTCTCCTCCCTCTCCAATCTTTCCAGCACTTTCAGTGCGCTTGCCATCTGCCTCCTCTCCAGCTCCTCCTCCTTCTGTTCTTTATCAGAACGTCTAGGTGCACTCATAGGACAGTCCTTATACATGTGATCACTACTCCCACAGACATCACAGGACTTGGCCTCTGGACACTGGTTGGCCATATGCCCCTCCTTTCTGCAATTTCAGCAACACTGCCCTTTAAGGCATGTTACCATGGTATGTCCGAAAGAAAAGCATCTACGGCAAAACATGGGCTGGCCTGGGTAAAAGAGGAAACCTCTATGGCCTGCAACGGAAAAATTTGATGGAGGGTGTCTAAAGCCCCCCACACTGTCAGGATCCCTTTTCAATTTCACACGGAATTTATACTGACAGTTAAAGATTCCTAGACAATTGACTTGCTTCACTCCCTTCCGCACATATTCACAGTAGCGAGAGAGGAAGCACTCCAGCAGCTCAGGGTCTGTAAAAGGGTTATAGACAGTCACAGTCACCTCCTTTTCTTGCAGACCAAACAAAGGTTCCCATCTAACTCCTTCCAAGCAGGGGTCACTAGAGTGACCACGGAGCCATTCAAAGACATTAAGGCAAACATCCTGGTCCATAAAGGTAACGTCATAATTACCTTGACGTGAAAATTCGTTGACACTGAAGATCTCAGAACGTCTTGCTCCAGCTTTGCCTTCAACGATGTCTTGGACAATGAAAACCACGTTGTTCTTGTTCTGGTCAGATGGATCCACGGACAAACGGATGGTGTTCTTCACAAAAGACATCTTGGATTCTGTCGGTATGGAATACCACAGGAAAAAGCAGAAAATCCTCCACAAAAGGGTCCGGATTCCTCCAGGAGACTCGCACCAATCAAGGTACAGTCATACGATCGCAGCCAAAAGGCCGAGAAGCGATAACCAGAATTGGTTTCAAACTACGGAGCCACCCAAGGATCCTGAAAAGTCCATTTGTGGAGATGAGCTCCTGGACTCCCGTTAAGAAGACATGTTGTCAACCTCTAGATCCCTTACATGCCTGCACTTTTCGGCTTGCTGCTGCTGCAATCCACGCGTTTTAGATCTGCATAACTCCACCTCTTTAAACACAGCACCTTCACCCCCTGCTGTTCCCACCCGCCTCAACACCGTTGGAAGGGAGGAGAACCAATTAAGGCGTGGGGTGGGGTGGAACGAGCAGCTGTCTACCCTTAGCAGGAGGGCTCCTGATTACATACCTCTCCTGCTGCTGCTGCTGCTGGCTGTCCAGCAGCAGACTGAAGGTGGCTGCTGCTGTGCACAGGTATATAAAGGCTCAGAGCCTATTATGACACGCGCAGCCAGCGTTCCATTGCCACATTCCATCTACTGCAGGCAGGATACCTGGCTGGCTGAATGTCGCTGAGAAGCTCACAGAGACCGCCATAAGCAACAGTTTAACAGAATGCCACAGACTAATCAACCAAACTTTTTGGGTTGGGTTCTCTTTTATAGTCTGCAGGCATTAAATGAAAGAAGTCAGTGTTCCAGCAGAAGGAGACAACGTTTCAGAAAAGGCATTGTAGCAAACCAAAAAAGAAATTTTAAGCGCAGCAGAGTAACCAGCGCACATACCTGTTAGCTCAGGTGAGTTTAAAAGGCTGCTGTTGATAACAAGGGCATTTGCTAAATAGATGGTGTGTGTGCAACAATATACTGAAAGGTCAATTATATTGTGCAGCTTATCTCACCACCTGTAGTTATTTAGGTGAAAGCTCCAAAATGCTTGCCTAATATGTCTGTTTATCCAAAAGGAAGTAAAAAGGGAGAGCTAGAAAGATAGCATTGCATCACATTACATGGCAATGCAATGCACAGTTGCTGAAGTTGAACCAAAATGAGCTTGTAATCTGGCTTCTGCAACTTTGAACATGAAAAATCCAATGAGGAGAAGAAAAGCAGAGCCAAAGAGTCCATCCCAAAATCCGACAAACAAGCAAAATGAACAAAAAACATTGAATTCAATTCTTTCTGATTTTAGAAACTGCATTAAAGAAGGGGTGCACCGGTCCTGGAGATACTGCAATACCAGGTCAATGCGTGGAGTGGACAGAGCAAGCTCTTTTTCCATCTCCCTGTTCTAAAAATCCATTTAATATATGGTCCCCAGATAGGGGACGTATCAGATATTAAACTGATAAGAACAGATACTACACTTGATCTTAGCCAAAAGGCCGAGAAGCGATAACCAGAATTGGTTTCAAACTACGGAGCCACCCAAGGATCCTAAAAAGTCCATTTGTGGAGATGAGCTCCTGGACTCCCGTTAAGAAGACATGTTGTCAACCTCTAGATCCCTTACATGCCTGCACTTTTCGGCTTGCTGCTGCTGCAATCCACGCGTTTTAGATCTGCATAACTCCACCTCTTTAAACACAGCACCTTCACCCCCTGCTGTTCCCACCCGCCTCAACACCCTTGGAAGGGAGGAGAACCAATTAAGGCGGGGGGTGGGGTGGAACGAGCAGCTGTCTACCCTTAGCAGGAGGGCTCCTGATTACATACCTCTCCTGCTGCTGCTGCTGCTGGCTGTCCAGCAGCAGACTGAAGGTGGCTGCTGCTGTGCACAGGTATATAAAGGCTCAGAGCCTATTATGACACGCGCAGCCAGCGTTCCATTGCCACATTCCATCTACTGCAGGCAGGATACCTGGCTGGCTGAATGTCGCTGAGAAGCTCACAGAGACCGCCATAAGCAACAGTTTAACAGAATGCCACAGACTAATCAACCAAACTTTTTGGGTTGGGTTCTCTTTTATAGTCTGCAGGCATTAAATGAAAGAAGTCAGTGTTCCAGCAGAAGGAGACAACGTTTCAGAAAAGGCATTGTAGCAAACCAAAAAAGAAATTTTAAGCGCAGCAGAGTAACCAGCGCACATACCTGTTAGCTCAGGTGAGTTTAAAAGGCTGCTGTTGATAACAAGGGCATTTGCTAAATAGATGGTGTGTGTGCAACAATATACTGAAAGGTCAATTATATTGTGCAGCTTATCTCACCACCTGTAGTTATTTAGGTGAAAGCTCCAAAATGCTTGCCTAATATGTCTGTTTATCCAAAAGGAAGTAAAAAGGGAGAGCTAGAAAGATAGCATTGCATCACATTACATGGCAATGCAATGCACAGTTGCTGAAGTTGAACCAAAATGAGCTTGTAATCTGGCTTCTGCAACTTTGAACATGAAAAATCCAATGAGGAGAAGAAAAGCAGAGCCAAAGAGTCCATCCCAAAATCCGACAAACAAGCAAAATGAACAAAAAACATTGAATTCAATTCTTTCTGATTTTAGAAACTGCATTAAAGAAGGGGTGCACCGGTCCTGGAGATACTGCAATACCAGGTCAATGCGTGGAGTGGACAGAGCAAGCTCTTTTTCCATCTCCCTGTTCTAAAAATCCATTTAATATATGGTCCCCAGATAGGGGACGTATCAGATATTAAACTGATAAGAACAGATACTACACTTGATCTTAGCCAAAAGGCCGAGAAGCGATAACCAGAATTGGTTTCAAACTACGGAGCCACCCAAGGATCCTAAAAAGTCCATTTGTGGAGATGAGCTCCTGGACTCCCGTTAAGAAGACATGTTGTCAACCTCTAGATCCCTTACATGCCTGCACTTTTCGGCTTGCTGCTGCTGCAATCCACGCGTTTTAGATCTGCATAACTCCACCTCTTTAAACACAGCACCTTCACCCCCTGCTGTTCCCACCCGCCTCAACACCGTTGGAAGGGAGGAGAACCAATTAAGGCGGGGGGTGGGGTGGAACGAGCAGCTGTCTACCCTTAGCAGGAGGGCTCCTGATTACATACCTCTCCTGCTGCTGCTGCTGCTGGCTGTCCAGCAGCAGACTGAAGATGGCTGCTGCTGTGCACAGGTATATAAAGGCTCAGAGCCTATTATGACACGCGCAGCCAGCGTTCCATTGCCACATTCCATCTACTGCAGGCAGGATACCTGGCTGGCTGAATGTCGCTGAGAAGCTCACAGAGACCTCCATAAGCAACAGTTTAACAGAATGACACAGACTAATCAACCAAACTTTTTGGGTTAGGTTCTCTTTTATAGTCTGCAGGCATTAAATGAAAGAAGTCAGTGTTCCAGCAAAAGGAGACAACGTTTCAGAAAAGGCATTGTAGCAAACCAAAAAAGAAATTTTAAGCGCAGCAGAGTAACCAGCGCACATACCTGTTAGCTCAGGTGAGTTTAAAAGGCTGCTGTTGATAACAAGGGCATTTGCTAAATATATGGTGTGTGTGCAACAATATACTGAAAGGTCAATTATATTGTGCAGCTTATCTCACCACCTGTAGTTATTTAGGTGAAAGCTCCAAAATGCTTGCCTAATATGTCTGTTTATCCAAAAGGAAGTAAAAAGGGAGAGCTAGAAAGATAGCATTGCATCACATTACATGGCAATGCAATGCACAGTTGCTGAAGTTGAACCAAAATGAGCTTGTAATCTGGCTTCTGCAACTTTGAACATGAAAAATCCAATGAGGAGAAGAAAAGCAGAGCCAAAGAGTCCATCCCAAAATCCGACAAACAAGCAAAATGAACACAAAACATTGAATTCAATTCTTTCTGATTTTAGAAACTGCATTAAAGAAGGGGTGCACCGGTCCTGGAGATACTGCAATACCAGGTCAATGCGTGGAGTGGACAGAGCAAGCTCTTTTTCCATCTCCCTGTTCTAAAAATCCATTTAATATATGGTCCCCAGATAGGGGACGTATCAGATATTAAACTGATAAGAACAGATACTACACTTGATCTTAGCCAAAAGGCCGAGAAGCGATAACCAGAATTGGTTTCAAACTACGGAGCCACCCAAGGATCCTAAAAAGTCCATTTGTGGAGATGAGCTCCTGGACTCCCGTTAAGAAGACATGTTGTCAACCTCTAGATCCCTTACATGCCTGCACTTTTCGGCTTGCTGCTGCTGCAATCCACGCGTTTTAGATCTGCATAACTCCACCTCTTTAAACACAGCACCTTCACCCCCTGCTGTTCCCACCCGCCTCAACACCGTTGGAAGGGAGGAGAACCAATTAAGGCGGGGGGTGGGGTGGAACGAGCAGCTGTCTACCCTTAGCAGGAAGGCTCCTGATTACATACCTCTCCTGCTGCTGCTGCTGCTGGCTGTCCAGCAGCAGACTGAAGGTGGCTGCTGCTGTGCACAGGTATATAAAGGCTCAGAGCCTATTATGACACGCGCAGCCAGCGTTCCATTGCCACATTCCATCTACTGCAGGCAGGATACCTGGCTGGCTGAATGTCGCTGAGAAGCTCACAGAGACCGCCATAAGCAACAGTTTAACAGAATGCCACAGACTAATCAACCAAACTTTTTGGGTTGGGTTCTCTTTTATAGTCTGCAGGCATTAAATGAAAGAAGTCAGTGTTCCAGCAGAAGGAGACAACGTTTCAGAAAAGGCATTGTAGCAAACCAAAAAAGAAATTTTAAGTGCAGCAGAGTAACCAGCGCACATACCTGTTAGCTCAGGTGAGTTTAAAAGGCTGCTGTTGATAACAAGGGCATTTGCTAAATAGATGGTGTGTGTGCAACAATATACTGAAAGGTCAATTATATTGTGCAGCTTATCTCACCACCTGTAGTTATTTAGGTGAAAGCTCCAAAATGCTTGCCTAATATGTCTGTTTATCCAAAAGGAAGTAAAAAGGGAGAGCTAGAAAGATAGCATTGCATCACATTACATGGCAATGCAATGCACAGTTGCTGAAGTTGAACCAAAATGAGCTTGTAATCTGGCTTCTGCAACTTTGAACATGAAAAATCCAATGAGGAGAAGAAAAGCAGAGCCAAAGAGTCCATCCCAATATCCGACAAACAAGCAAAATGAACAAAAAACATTGAATTCAATTCTTTCTGATTTTAGAAACTGCATTAAAGAAGGGGTGCACCGGTCCTGGAGATACTGCAATACCAGGTCAATGCGTGGAGTGGACAGAGCAAGCTCTTTTTCCATCTCCCTGTTCTAAAAATCCATTTAATATATGGTCCCCAGATAGGGGACGTATCAGATATTAAACTGATAAGAACAGATTTTTTTTTTTTTTTTTTTGAAAGCCCGAAATCGTGTACAAAACCCGAGTGCGCTTAAAAAAGTGACAAGTGCCACAAAAAAAGTGCACTAGGATGCTGGTCTTCTTGAAACCCTCTCCAAAAGGAGAAGGGTCCCCCAAACCATTCCCCGTCCCTCCGAGCCAAAAGGCCACAGCGAGGAACAGGGACAAAAAGCCACCTCCAGCCGAAGCCAGAGGCGACCCAATCTTACCCCCAGCACCTGCCCGAGTTCTCACCCGAGCAAGGCACTGGGAGCCAAAGACTGTGCTCCCCTCCCGGAAGAGGGGAGCCAACAACGCTCTCCTCCCGAAAGAGGAGAGCCAGGGGGGTTCAGGGGGGAGCGGAACCTGATGGCCACACACTCCCCCCCTAGACCTGCCAAGAGAGGAACCCGTAAGGGAACCGCATCCCGACAAAATCCTAGTAGGACGTGACACACGTGAATAAGTGGACACACAGTGACAAAGAAATTAAATAAATAGTGAATGTTTCACAGTATAATACTGCCCGGACCTTCGACCGGGAATTGAAAAATTCCCCATCCTAAGGCCAGAAGGCCCGGAATAAGGGTGTGTGCGAAGAAAGAAAATTTGAAGTGCTTGTGCAAATGTGCCATAAACTCAAGTGGGGTTCCCAATCCCAGTGAGTTAAGGCACCCCAGGGTCACCACTCCTGGGGCACTTCACACTTCGGGCTTTCGATCTTCCCCGGCCCAATGGCGTCGATCCTGGGGGGCCATGCTTTCCACCATATGACTATATTAGCCACCTGGCGTACTAACAAGCGCCTAAACCCCAGTGTGCATAATGTATCAATCTACTAGGGCGGCCAACATCCAAAACCGCCTTTTCGAAAGATACTACACTTGATCTTAGCCAAAAGGCCGAGAAGCGATAACCAGAATTGGTTTCAAACTACGGAGCCACCCAAGGATCCTAAAAAGTCCATTTGTGGAGATGAGCTCCTGGACTCCCGTTAAGAAGACATGTTGTCAACCTCTAGATCCCTTACATGCCTGCACTTTTCGGCTTGCTGCTGCTGCAATCCACGCGTTTTAGATCTGCATAACTCCACCTCTTTAAACACAGCACCTTCACCCCCTGCTGTTCCCACCCGCCTCAACACCGTTGGAAGGGAGGAGAACCAATTAAGGCGGGGGGTGGGGTGGAACGAGCAGCTGTCTACCCTTAGCAGGAGGGCTCCTGATTACATACCTCTCCTGCTGCTGCTGCTGCTGGCTGTCCAGCAGCAGACTGAAGGTGGCTGCTGCTGTGCACAGGTATATAAAGGCTCAGAGCCTATTATGACACGCGCAGCCAGCGTTCCATTGCCACATTCCATCTACTGCAGGCAGGATACCTGGCTGGCTGAATGTCGCTGAGAAGCTCACAGAGACCGCCATAAGCAACAGTTTAACAGAATGCCACAGACTAATCAACCAAACTTTTTGGGTTGGGTTCTCTTTTATAGTCTGCAGGCATTAAATGAAAGAAGTCAGTGTTCCAGCAGAAGGAGACAACGTTTCAGAAAAGGCATTGTAGCAAACCAAAAAAGAAATTTTAAGCGCAGCAGAGTAACCAGCGCACATACCTGTTAGCTCAGGTGAGTTTAAAAGGCTGCTGTTGATAACAAGGGCATTTGCTAAATAGATGGTGTGTGTGCAACAATATACTGAAAGGTCAATTATATTGTGCAGCTTATCTCACCACCTGTAGTTATTTAGGTGAAAGCTCCAAAATGCTTGCCTAATATGTCTGTTTATCCAAAAGGAAGTAAAAAGGGAGAGCTAGAAAGATAGCATTGCATCACATTACATGGCAATGCAATGCACAGTTGCTGAAGTTGAACCAAAATGAGCTTGTAATCTGGCTTCTGCAACTTTGAACATGAAAAATCCAATGAGGAGAAGAAAAGCAGAGCCAAAGAGTCCATCCCAAAATCCGACAAACAAGCAAAATGAACAAAAAACATTGAATTCAATTCTTTCTGATTTTAGAAACTGCATTAAAGAAGGGGTGCACCGGTCCTGGAGATACTGCAATACCAGGTCAATGCGTGGAGTGGACAGAGCAAGCTCTTTTTCCATCTCCCTGTTCTAAAAATCCATTTAATATATGGTCCCCAGATAGGGGACGTATCAGATATTAAACTGATAAGAACAGATACTACACTTGATCTTAGCCAAAAGGCCGAGAAGCGATAACCAGAATTGGTTTCAAACTACGGAGCCACCCAAGGATCCTAAAAAGTCCATTTGTGGAGATGAGCTCCTGGACTCCCGTTAAGAAGACATGTTGTCAACCTCTAGATCCCTTACATGCCTGCACTTTTCGGCTTGCTGCTGCTGCAATCCACGCGTTTTAGATCTGCATAACTCCACCTCTTTAAACACAGCACCTTCACCCCCTGCTGTTCCCACCCGCCTCAACACCCTTGGAAGGGAGGAGAACCAATTAAGGCGGGGGGTGGGGTGGAACGAGCAGCTGTCTACCCTTAGCAGGAGGGCTCCTGATTACATACCTCTCCTGCTGCTGCTGCTGCTGGCTGTCCAGCAGCAGACTGAAGGTGGCTGCTGCTGTGCACAGGTATATAAAGGCTCAGAGCCTATTATGACACGCGCAGCCAGCGTTCCATTGCCACATTCCATCTACTGCAGGCAGGATACCTGGCTGGCTGAATGTCGCTGAGAAGCTCACAGAGACCGCCATAAGCAACAGTTTAACAGAATGCCACAGACTAATCAACCAAACTTTTTGGGTTGGGTTCTCTTTTATAGTCTGCAGGCATTAAATGAAAGAAGTCAGTGTTCCAGCAGAAGGAGACAACGTTTCAGAAAAGGCATTGTAGCAAACCAAAAAAGAAATTTTAAGCGCAGCAGAGTAACCAGCGCACATACCTGTTAGCTCAGGTGAGTTTAAAAGGCTGCTGTTGATAACAAGGGCATTTGCTAAATAGATGGTGTGTGTGCAACAATATACTGAAAGGTCAATTATATTGTGCAGCTTATCTCACCACCTGTAGTTATTTAGGTGAAAGCTCCAAAATGCTTGCCTAATATGTCTGTTTATCCAAAAGGAAGTAAAAAGGGAGAGCTAGAAAGATAGCATTGCATCACATTACATGGCAATGCAATGCACAGTTGCTGAAGTTGAACCAAAATGAGCTTGTAATCTGGCTTCTGCAACTTTGAACATGAAAAATCCAATGAGGAGAAGAAAAGCAGAGCCAAAGAGTCCATCCCAAAATCCGACAAACAAGCAAAATGAACAAAAAACATTGAATTCAATTCTTTCTGATTTTAGAAACTGCATTAAAGAAGGGGTGCACCGGTCCTGGAGATACTGCAATACCAGGTCAATGCGTGGAGTGGACAGAGCAAGCTCTTTTTCCATCTCCCTGTTCTAAAAATCCATTTAATATATGGTCCCCAGATAGGGGACGTATCAGATATTAAACTGATAAGAACAGATACTACACTTGATCTTAGCCAAAAGGCCGAGAAGCGATAACCAGAATTGGTTTCAAACTACGGAGCCACCCAAGGATCCTAAAAAGTCCATTTGTGGAGATGAGCTCCTGGACTCCCGTTAAGAAGACATGTTGTCAACCTCTAGATCCCTTACATGCCTGCACTTTTCGGCTTGCTGCTGCTGCAATCCACGCGTTTTAGATCTGCATAACTCCACCTCTTTAAACACAGCACCTTCACCCCCTGCTGTTCCCACCCGCCTCAACACCGTTGGAAGGGAGGAGAACCAATTAAGGCGGGGGGTGGGGTGGAACGAGCAGCTGTCTACCCTTAGCAGGAGGGCTCCTGATTACATACCTCTCCTGCTGCTGCTGCTGCTGGCTGTCCAGCAGCAGACTGAAGATGGCTGCTGCTGTGCACAGGTATATAAAGGCTCAGAGCCTATTATGACACGCGCAGCCAGCGTTCCATTGCCACATTCCATCTACTGCAGGCAGGATACCTGGCTGGCTGAATGTCGCTGAGAAGCTCACAGAGACCTCCATAAGCAACAGTTTAACAGAATGACACAGACTAATCAACCAAACTTTTTGGGTTAGGTTCTCTTTTATAGTCTGCAGGCATTAAATGAAAGAAGTCAGTGTTCCAGCAAAAGGAGACAACGTTTCAGAAAAGGCATTGTAGCAAACCAAAAAAGAAATTTTAAGCGCAGCAGAGTAACCAGCGCACATACCTGTTAGCTCAGGTGAGTTTAAAAGGCTGCTGTTGATAACAAGGGCATTTGCTAAATATATGGTGTGTGTGCAACAATATACTGAAAGGTCAATTATATTGTGCAGCTTATCTCACCACCTGTAGTTATTTAGGTGAAAGCTCCAAAATGCTTGCCTAATATGTCTGTTTATCCAAAAGGAAGTAAAAAGGGAGAGCTAGAAAGATAGCATTGCATCACATTACATGGCAATGCAATGCACAGTTGCTGAAGTTGAACCAAAATGAGCTTGTAATCTGGCTTCTGCAACTTTGAACATGAAAAATCCAATGAGGAGAAGAAAAGCAGAGCCAAAGAGTCCATCCCAAAATCCGACAAACAAGCAAAATGAACACAAAACATTGAATTCAATTCTTTCTGATTTTAGAAACTGCATTAAAGAAGGGGTGCACCGGTCCTGGAGATACTGCAATACCAGGTCAATGCGTGGAGTGGACAGAGCAAGCTCTTTTTCCATCTCCCTGTTCTAAAAATCCATTTAATATATGGTCCCCAGATAGGGGACGTATCAGATATTAAACTGATAAGAACAGATACTACACTTGATCTTAGCCAAAAGGCCGAGAAGCGATAACCAGAATTGGTTTCAAACTACGGAGCCACCCAAGGATCCTAAAAAGTCCATTTGTGGAGATGAGCTCCTGGACTCCCGTTAAGAAGACATGTTGTCAACCTCTAGATCCCTTACATGCCTGCACTTTTCGGCTTGCTGCTGCTGCAATCCACGCGTTTTAGATCTGCATAACTCCACCTCTTTAAACACAGCACCTTCACCCCCTGCTGTTCCCACCCGCCTCAACACCGTTGGAAGGGAGGAGAACCAATTAAGGCGGGGGGTGGGGTGGAACGAGCAGCTGTCTACCCTTAGCAGGAAGGCTCCTGATTACATACCTCTCCTGCTGCTGCTGCTGCTGGCTGTCCAGCAGCAGACTGAAGGTGGCTGCTGCTGTGCACAGGTATATAAAGGCTCAGAGCCTATTATGACACGCGCAGCCAGCGTTCCATTGCCACATTCCATCTACTGCAGGCAGGATACCTGGCTGGCTGAATGTCGCTGAGAAGCTCACAGAGACCGCCATAAGCAACAGTTTAACAGAATGCCACAGACTAATCAACCAAACTTTTTGGGTTGGGTTCTCTTTTATAGTCTGCAGGCATTAAATGAAAGAAGTCAGTGTTCCAGCAGAAGGAGACAACGTTTCAGAAAAGGCATTGTAGCAAACCAAAAAAGAAATTTTAAGTGCAGCAGAGTAACCAGCGCACATACCTGTTAGCTCAGGTGAGTTTAAAAGGCTGCTGTTGATAACAAGGGCATTTGCTAAATAGATGGTGTGTGTGCAACAATATACTGAAAGGTCAATTATATTGTGCAGCTTATCTCACCACCTGTAGTTATTTAGGTGAAAGCTCCAAAATGCTTGCCTAATATGTCTGTTTATCCAAAAGGAAGTAAAAAGGGAGAGCTAGAAAGATAGCATTGCATCACATTACATGGCAATGCAATGCACAGTTGCTGAAGTTGAACCAAAATGAGCTTGTAATCTGGCTTCTGCAACTTTGAACATGAAAAATCCAATGAGGAGAAGAAAAGCAGAGCCAAAGAGTCCATCCCAATATCCGACAAACAAGCAAAATGAACAAAAAACATTGAATTCAATTCTTTCTGATTTTAGAAACTGCATTAAAGAAGGGGTGCACCGGTCCTGGAGATACTGCAATACCAGGTCAATGCGTGGAGTGGACAGAGCAAGCTCTTTTTCCATCTCCCTGTTCTAAAAATCCATTTAATATATGGTCCCCAGATAGGGGACGTATCAGATATTAAACTGATAAGAACAGATTTTTTTTTTTTTTTTTTTGAAAGCCCGAAATCGTGTACAAAACCCGAGTGCGCTTAAAAAAGTGACAAGTGCCACAAAAAAAGTGCACTAGGATGCTGGTCTTCTTGAAACCCTCTCCAAAAGGAGAAGGGTCCCCCAAACCATTCCCCGTCCCTCCGAGCCAAAAGGCCACAGCGAGGAACAGGGACAAAAAGCCACCTCCAGCCGAAGCCAGAGGCGACCCAATCTTACCCCCAGCACCTGCCCGAGTTCTCACCCGAGCAAGGCACTGGGAGCCAAAGACTGTGCTCCCCTCCCGGAAGAGGGGAGCCAACAACGCTCTCCTCCCGAAAGAGGAGAGCCAGGGGGGTTCAGGGGGGAGCGGAACCTGATGGCCACACACTCCCCCCCTAGACCTGCCAAGAGAGGAACCCGTAAGGGAACCGCATCCCGACAAAATCCTAGTAGGACGTGACACACGTGAATAAGTGGACACACAGTGACAAAGAAATTAAATAAATAGTGAATGTTTCACAGTATAATACTGCCCGGACCTTCGACCGGGAATTGAAAAATTCCCCATCCTAAGGCCAGAAGGCCCGGAATAAGGGTGTGTGCGAAGAAAGAAAATTTGAAGTGCTTGTGCAAATGTGCCATAAACTCAAGTGGGGTTCCCAATCCCAGTGAGTTAAGGCACCCCAGGGTCACCACTCCTGGGGCACTTCACACTTCGGGCTTTCGATCTTCCCCGGCCCAATGGCGTCGATCCTGGGGGGCCATGCTTTCCACCATATGACTATATTAGCCACCTGGCGTACTAACAAGCGCCTAAACCCCAGTGTGCATAATGTATCAATCTACTAGGGCGGCCAACATCCAAAACCGCCTTTTCGAAAGATACTACACTTGATCTTAGCCAAAAGGCCGAGAAGCGATAACCAGAATTGGTTTCAAACTACGGAGCCACCCAAGGATCCTAAAAAGTCCATTTGTGGAGATGAGCTCCTGGACTCCCGTTAAGAAGACATGTTGTCAACCTCTAGATCCCTTACATGCCTGCACTTTTCGGCTTGCTGCTGCTGCAATCCACGCGTTTTAGATCTGCATAACTCCACCTCTTTAAACACAGCACCTTCACCCCCTGCTGTTCCCACCCGCCTCAACACCGTTGGAAGGGAGGAGAACCAATTAAGGCGGGGGGTGGGGTGGAACGAGCAGCTGTCTACCCTTAGCAGGAGGGCTCCTGATTACATACCTCTCCTGCTGCTGCTGCTGCTGGCTGTCCAGCAGCAGACTGAAGGTGGCTGCTGCTGTGCACAGGTATATAAAGGCTCAGAGCCTATTATGACACGCGCAGCCAGCGTTCCATTGCCACATTCCATCTACTGCAGGCAGGATACCTGGCTGGCTGAATGTCGCTGAGAAGCTCACAGAGACCGCCATAAGCAACAGTTTAACAGAATGCCACAGACTAATCAACCAAACTTTTTGGGTTGGGTTCTCTTTTATAGTCTGCAGGCATTAAATGAAAGAAGTCAGTGTTCCAGCAGAAGGAGACAACGTTTCAGAAAAGGCATTGTAGCAAACCAAAAAAGAAATTTTAAGCGCAGCAGAGTAACCAGCGCACATACCTGTTAGCTCAGGTGAGTTTAAAAGGCTGCTGTTGATAACAAGGGCATTTGCTAAATAGATGGTGTGTGTGCAACAATATACTGAAAGGTCAATTATATTGTGCAGCTTATCTCACCACCTGTAGTTATTTAGGTGAAAGCTCCAAAATGCTTGCCTAATATGTCTGTTTATCCAAAAGGAAGTAAAAAGGGAGAGCTAGAAAGATAGCATTGCATCACATTACATGGCAATGCAATGCACAGTTGCTGAAGTTGAACCAAAATGAGCTTGTAATCTGGCTTCTGCAACTTTGAACATGAAAAATCCAATGAGGAGAAGAAAAGCAGAGCCAAAGAGTCCATCCCAAAATCCGACAAACAAGCAAAATGAACAAAAAACATTGAATTCAATTCTTTCTGATTTTAGAAACTGCATTAAAGAAGGGGTGCACCGGTCCTGGAGATACTGCAATACCAGGTCAATGCGTGGAGTGGACAGAGCAAGCTCTTTTTCCATCTCCCTGTTCTAAAAATCCATTTAATATATGGTCCCCAGATAGGGGACGTATCAGATATTAAACTGATAAGAACAGATACTACACTTGATCTTAGCCAAAAGGCCGAGAAGCGATAACCAGAATTGGTTTCAAACTACGGAGCCACCCAAGGATCCTAAAAAGTCCATTTGTGGAGATGAGCTCCTGGACTCCCGTTAAGAAGACATGTTGTCAACCTCTAGATCCCTTACATGCCTGCACTTTTCGGCTTGCTGCTGCTGCAATCCACGCGTTTTAGATCTGCATAACTCCACCTCTTTAAACACAGCACCTTCACCCCCTGCTGTTCCCACCCACCTCAACACCGTTGGAAGGGAGGAGAACCAATTAAGGCGGGGGGTGGGGTGGAACGAGCAGCTGTCTACCCTTAGCAGGAGGGCTCCTGATTACATACCTCTCCTGCTGCTGCTGCTGCTGGCTGTCCAGCAGCAGACTGAAGGTGGCTGCTGCTGTGCACAGGTATATAAAGGCTCAGAGCCTATTATGACACGCGCAGCCAGCGTTCCATTGCCACATTCCATCTACTGCAGGCAGGATACCTGGCTGGCTGAATGTCGCTGAGAAGCTCACAGAGACCGCCATAAGCAACAGTTTAACAGAATGCCACAGACTAATCAACCAAACTTTTTGGGTTGGGTTCTCTTTTATAGTCTGCAGGCATTAAATGAAAGAAGTCAGTGTTCCAGCAGAAGGAGACAACGTTTCAGAAAAGGCATTGTAGCAAACCAAAAAAGAAATTTTAAGCGCAGCAGAGTAACCAGCGCACATACCTGTTAGCTCAGGTGAGTTTAAAAGGCTGCTGTTGATAACAAGGGCATTTGCTAAATAGATGGTGTGTGTGCAACAATATACTGAAAGGTCAATTATATTGTGCAGCTTATCTCACCACCTGTAGTTATTTAGGTGAAAGCTCCAAAATGCTTGCCTAATATGTCTGTTTATCCAAAAGGAAGTAAAAAGGGAGAGCTAGAAAGATAGCATTGCATCACATTACATGGCAATGCAATGCACTTTTGCTGAAGTTGAACCAAAATGAGCTTGTAATCTGGCTTCTGCAACTTTGAACATGAAAAATCCAATGAGGAGAAGAAAAGCAGAGCCAAAGAGTCCATCCCAAAATCCGACAAACAAGCAAAATGAACAAAAAACATTGAATTCAATTCTTTCTGATTTTAGAAACTGCATTAAAGAAGGGGTGCACCGGTCCTGGAGATACTGCAATACCAGGTCAATGCGTGGAGTGGACAGAGCAAGCTCTTTTTCCATCTCCCTGTTCTAAAAATCCATTTAATATATGGTCCCCAGATAGGGGACGTATCAGATATTAAACTGATAAGAACAGATACTACACTTGATCTTAGCCAAAAGGCCGAGAAGCGATAACCAGAATTGGTTTCAAACTACGGAGCCACCCAAGGATCCTAAAAAGTCCATTTGTGGAGATGAGCTCCTGGACTCCCGTTAAGAAGACATGTTGTCAACCTCTAGATCCCTTACATGCCTGCACTTTTCGGCTTGCTGCTGCTGCAATCCACGCGTTTTAGATCTGCATAACTCCACCTCTTTAAACACAGCACCTTCACCCCCTGCTGTTCCCACCCGCCTCAACACCGTTGGAAGGGAGGAGAACCAATTAAGGCGGGGGGTGGGGTGGAACGAGCAGCTGTCTACCCTTAGCAGGAGGGCTCCTGATTACATACCTCTCCTGCTGCTGCTGCTGCTGGCTGTCCAGCAGCAGACTGAAGGTGGCTGCTGCTGTGCACAGGTATATAAAGGCTCAGAGCCTATTATGACACGCGCAGCCAGCGTTCCATTGCCACATTCCATCTACTGCAGGCAGGATACCTGGCTGGCTGAATGTCGCTGAGAAGCTCACAGAGACCGCCATAAGCAACAGTTTAACAGAATGCCACAGACTAATCAACCAAACTTTTTGGGTTGGGTTCTCTTTTATAGTCTGCAGGCATTAAATGAAAGAAGTCAGTGTTCCAGCAGAAGGAGACAACGTTTCAGAAAAGGCATTGTAGCAAACCAAAAAAGAAATTTTAAGCGCAGCAGAGTAACCAGCGCACATACCTGTTAGCTCAGGTGAGTTTAAAAGGCTGCTGTTGATAACAAGGGCATTTGCTAAATAGATGTTGTGTGTGCAACAATATACTGAAAGGTCAATTATATTGTGCAGCTTATCTCACCACCTGTAGTTATTTAGGTGAAAGCTCCAAAATGCTTGCCTAATATGTCTGTTTATCCAAAAGGAAGTAAAAAGGGAGAGCTAGAAAGATAGCATTGCATCACATTACATGGCAATGCAATGCACAGTTGCTGAAGTTGAACCAAAATGAGCTTGTAATCTGGCTTCTGCAACTTTGAACATGAAAAATCCAATGAGGAGAAGAAAAGCAGAGCCAAAGAGTCCATCCCAAAATCCGACAAACAAGCAAAATGAACAAAAAACATTGAATTCAATTCTTTCTGATTTTAGAAACTGCATTAAAGAAGGGGTGCACCGGTCCTGGAGATACTGCAATACCAGGTCAATGCGTGGAGTGGACAGAGCAAGCTCTTTTTCCATCTCCCTGTTCTAAAAATCCATTTAATATATGGTCCCCAGATAGGGGACGTATCAGATATTAAACTGATAAGAACAGATTTTTTTTTTTTTTTTTTTGAAAGCCCGAAATCGTGTACAAAACCCGAGTGCGCTTAAAAAAGTGACAAGTGCCACAAAAAAAGTGCACTAGGATGCTGGTCTTCTTGAAACCCTCTCCAAAAGGAGAAGGGTCCCCCAAACCATTCCCCGTCCCTCCGAGCCAAAAGGCCACAGCGAGGAACAGGGACAAAAAGCCACCTCCAGCCGAAGCCAGAGGCGACCCAATCTTACCCCCAGCACCTGCCCGAGTTCTCACCCGAGCAAGGCACTGGGAGCCAAAGACTGTGCTCCCCTCCCGGAAGAGGGGAGCCAACAACGCTCTCCTCCCGAAAGAGGAGAGCCAGGGGGGTTCAGGGGGGAGCGGAACCTGATGGCCACACACTCCCCCCCTAGACCTGCCAAGAGAGGAACCCGTAAGGGAACCGCATCCCGACAAAATCCTAGTAGGACGTGACACACGTGAATAAGTGGACACACAGTGACAAAGAAATTAAATAAATAGTGAAGGTTTCACAGTATAAAACTGCCCGGACCTTCGACCGGGAAATGAAAAATTCCCCATCCTAAGGCCAGAAGGCCCGGAATAAGGGTGTGTGCGAAGAAAGAAAATTTGAAGTGCTTGAGCAAATGTGCCATAAACTCAAGTGGGGTTCCCAATCCCAGTGAGTTAAGGCACCCCAGGGTCACCACTCCTGGGGCACTTCACACTTCGGGCTTTCGATCTTCCCCGGCCCAATGGCGTCGATCCTGGGGGGCCATGCTTTCCACCATATGACTATATTAGCCACCTGGCGTACTAACAAGCGCCTAAACCCCAGTGTGCATAATGTATCAATCTACTAGGGCGGCCAACATCCAAAACCGCCTTTTCGAAAGATACTACACTTGATCTTAGCCAAAAGGCCGAGAAGCGATAACCAGAATTGGTTTCAAACTACGGAGCCACCCAAGGATCCTAAAAAGTCCATTTGTGGAGATGAGCTCCTGGACTCCCGTTAAGAAGACATGTTGTCAACCTCTAGATCCCTTACATGCCTGCACTTTTCGGCTTGCTGCTGCTGCAATCCACGCGTTTTAGATCTGCATAACTCCACCTCTTTAAACACAGCACCTTCACCCCCTGCTGTTCCCACCCGCCTCAACACCGTTGGAAGGGAGGAGAACCAATTAAGGCGGGGGGTGGGGTGGAACGAGCAGCTGTCTACCCTTAGCAGGAGGGCTCCTGATTACATACCTCTCCTGCTGCTGCTGCTGCTGGCTGTCCAGCAGCAGACTGAAGGTGGCTGCTGCTGTGCACAGGTATATAAAGGCTCAGAGCCTATTATGACACGCGCAGCCAGCGTTCCATTGCCACATTCCATCTACTGCAGGCAGGATACCTGGCTGGCTGAATGTCGCTGAGAAGCTCACAGAGACCGCCATAAGCAACAGTTTAACAGAATGCCACAGACTAATCAACCAAACTTTTTGGGTTGGGTTCTCTTTTATAGTCTGCAGGCATTAAATGAAAGAAGTCAGTGTTCCAGCAGAAGGAGACAACGTTTCAGAAAAGGCATTGTAGCAAACCAAAAAAGAAATTTTAAGCGCAGCAGAGTAACCAGCGCACATACCTGTTAGCTCAGGTGAGTTTAAAAGGCTGCTGTTGATAACAAGGGCATTTGCTAAATAGATGGTGTGTGTGCAACAATATACTGAAAGGTCAATTATATTGTGCAGCTTATCTCACCACCTGTAGTTATTTAGGTGAAAGCTCCAAAATGCTTGCCTAATATGTCTGTTTATCCAAAAGGAAGTAAAAAGGGAGAGCTAGAAAGATAGCATTGCATCACATTACATGGCAATGCAATGCACAGTTGCTGAAGTTGAACCAAAATGAGCTTGTAATCTGGCTTCTGCAACTTTGAACTTGAAAAATCCAATGAGGAGAAGAAAAGCAGAGCCAAAGAGTCCATCCCAAAATCCGACAAACAAGCAAAATGAACAAAAAACATTGAATTCAATTCTTTCTGATTTTAGAAACTGCATTAAAGAAGGGGTGCACCGGTCCTGGAGATACTGCAATACCAGGTCAATGCGTGGAGTGGACAGAGCAAGCTCTTTTTCCATCTCCCTGTTCTAAAAATCCATTTAATATATGGTCCCCAGATAGGGGACGTATCAGATATTAAACTGATAAGAACAGATACTACACTTGATCTTAGCCAAAAGGCCGAGAAGCGATAACCAGAATTGGTTTCAAACTACGGAGCCACCCAAGGATCCTAAAAAGTCCATTTGTGGAGATGAGCTCCTGGACTCCCGTTAAGAAGACATGTTGTCAACCTCTAGATCCCTTACATGCCTGCACTTTTCGGCTTGCTGCTGCTGCAATCCACGCGTTTTAGATCTGCATAACTTCACCTCTTTAAACACAGCACCTTCACCCCCTGCTGTTCCCACCCGCCTCAACACCGTTGGAAGGGAGGAGAACCAATTAAGGCGGGGGGTGGGGTGGAACGAGCAGCTGTCTACCCTTAGCAGGAGGGCTCCTGATTACATACCTCTCCTGCTGCTGCTGCTGCTGGCTGTCCAGCAGCAGACTGAAGGTGGCTGCTGCTGTGCACAGGTATATAAAGGCTCAGAGCCTATTATGACACGCGCAGCCAGCGTTCCATTGCCACATTCCATCTACTGCAGGCAGGATACCTGGCTGGCTGAATGTCGCTGAGAAGCTCACAGAGACCGCCATAAGCAACAGTTTAACAGAATGCCACAGACTAATCAACCAAACTTTTTGGGTTGGGTTCTCTTTTATAGTCTGCAGGCATTAAATGAAAGAAGTCAGTGTTCCAGCAGAAGGAGACAACGTTTCAGAAAAGGCATTGTAGCAAACCAAAAAAGAAATTTTAAGCGCAGCAGAGTAACCAGCGCACATACCTGTTAGCTCAGGTGAGTTTAAAAGGCTGCTGTTGATAACAAGGGCATTTGCTAAATAGATGGTGTGTGTGCAACAATATACTGAAAGGTCAATTATATTGTGCAGCTTATCTCACCACCTGTAGTTATTTAGGTGAAAGCTCCAAAATGCTTGCCTAATATGTCTGTTTATCCAAAAGGAAGTAAAAAGGGAGAGCTAGAAAGATAGCATTGCATCACATTACATGGCAATGCAATGCACTTTTGCTGAAGTTGAACCAAAATGAGCTTGTAATCTGGCTTCTGCAACTTTGAACATGAAAAATCCAATGAGGAGAAGAAAAGCAGAGCCAAAGAGTCCATCCCAAAATCCGACAAACAAGCAAAATGAACAAAAAACATTGAATTCAATTCTTTCTGATTTTAGAAACTGCATTAAAGAAGGGGTGCACCGGTCCTGGAGATACTGCAATACCAGGTCAATGCGTGGAGTGGACAGAGCAAGCTCTTTTTCCATCTCCCTGTTCTAAAAATCCATTTAATATATGGTCCCCAGATAGGGGACGTATCAGATATTAAACTGATAAGAACAGATTTTTTTTTTTTTTTTTTTTTTTAAACCATTCAGTTTAGTTTTTTAGCAAACAGTATGAATTTCTCCAAAATTTGCTACTTAAAACTTCTCATCATCATGGTTCTATTTATTTAGCAGTAGTATAAGACGAAATATAATCACAAGGGAACATCCTTTACGTAACACAAATGCAGAAACTTCAAGGAATCACAAAGAAAAAAATCACTGGTATTTGATAAGGTAATGCCACTTTTTAAATTTCCAAATCCCTTCGGCATCTGTGCCACCACCGCCTCTGCTGTCCAACTTATATATCAGGTATAGTCTTGAAAGAATAAGTCTAACACATTCATTCACTGATAAAGATTTCCTTTTGAAAAGTCCAAGGTTCCTTGCATCCCACAAACTCTCCATCACACAAGCCATTATCAACCATAAAATTCTATCTTTAGACCGACTACACGCACCAATTCCAAACATCGCCACACGCCAATCCACAAAATTCACGCCTGCTAAACCCTTACACAATCCACCTACACACTTCCACACACTGTACGCGTACTCACAATCCCACATAACATGCCTGACAGTCTCACAACCACCACATCCCACTCTCGGACACACATCTGTTCTTATCAACTCTCTTTTCTTCTGCACTTCTCTCACAGGTAAAATATTATGTAAAGTCATCCACACAACATCCTTCTGTTTGTTTGACATCCCATACGTATCTAACTTCTTCCATGCATCTGAAACCTCATTCCCTCTCAACCCAACAATATTACACTCTACCTCATTTGCACTCATTCTTTTCACCACATTCTTGGTCATTCTAAAATCATTCATTCCCACACTCAACAAATCATGCTTTCTCACAAATTTCTCAATCACCTCATACCAAACAGGACACTTAAAGGCCACAGGCACACTCGCATCTCTCTTCCTCCAGCATAACCCATACAACATCCATCCAGCAGAATAATTAGCCATAAAAGCACCTTTATTGCCTTTACCCAGCAAAATAACCACAGTCTTAATATAATTAAGGCCTAAAAAAACTTCAATATTGGGAAAGGCCAGCCCACCATGCTGACAAGCCTTAAAAAGGCTCTCCCGCTTCAACTTCTCCATCTTACTACACCACAGGAATGTGAATACCAACTTCTCTATTCTCTTAATTTTCCTGTAAGGAGAAGGAAAAACAGTCGCCACATAAAGCAGGATAGGGAGAATCACTGCTTTGATAATTAACACCTTACCACGCAGAGTCAATTCTCTCATTCGCCAAAAATTCAATTTACGTTCAACCCGCATACCACACTCTTCCCAACTTTCATTCCCTTTTAAGTCATCATTAAATAATACGCCCAAAATCTTGATTGCACCCTCTTCACACTTTACACCATCCATACGAATACTACTATCTCCAAAACATTTAAAACTACATTTATTCCAATTTACCCTAAAACCAGACGCACCAACAAAAAAATCCAAAAGCAATTTAATTCTACGCAAAGAAGCCATACTTTCACTCACAACCACAACATCATCCATATAACCTAACACTTTCACATGCTTACCACCACTACCAGGCACCAACAAACCTCTCATCATTTTATCCCGTCTAATCAAACATAACAATGGTTCTATTACACATACAAATAAGACGGGGGACATAGGACACCCCTGCCTTACTCCTGACCTAATCTTCACTTTGTCACACAGCCACCCATTAACCAAGAACTCACTTGACACACAATCATACAATGATTTTACACAATTCACAAATTCTCTAGGAAACCCCATTCTTTCCAGTACTTTAAACAAAAACACATGCGAAACCCTGTCAAACGCCTTCTCAAAATCAATAGCTAAAGTCATACATTTCTGCTTTCTATCCTTGCAATCCCCAATCATATCTCTCAACAATAACAAGTTATCACTCATACTTCTTCCAGGCACTGCACATACTTGGTCCTCCTCCACAACACTACCAATCACTTCACGCATACGATTTGCCAGTAACTTACTGTAGACCTTATAATCCGAATTCAGCAGTGTTATTGGTCTCCAGTTTTCCAAACGTTTCCTCTCACCCTTTTTATACACAAGCACAACCACTCCTTCTTTCATTGATTCACACAACCTACCATTCACCCACATATACTTACATACCTCAGTCAAATCTGTTCCCAAAACTTCCCATGCTTTCACATACAACTCTACAGGTATACCATCTTTCCCAGGAGTCTTACTCTTTTTAGCACTCCACACCACATTCTTCACTTCATCCAGAACTACATCCTCACACAATAGATCACGCTCCTCAGAATCAAGTTTTTTCTCCACACCATTCAGAACATATGACACAAGCCCAGAGTCAATCCATTTCTCATCATACAACTTGCTATAAAACCTATTCACTTCTTTCAGCACATCCTCACCCATACAGTTGGTTCCACTTTCATTCACAACTTCATTCATATCAGTCTTCCTACCATTCATTTTTTTAAAAAAGAACCTCGTACACTTCTCATTTTTCTCCAGGTGCTCAATTTTAGTACGATATATAATTTCCTTTCCTTTCTCATCCAACACACGCTTCAATTCATTCTTAGCCTCAGTAAGTTGATCAGACATCTCCAAACCACTTGCAACACACTTTCTCAACCAGTCAATCCGTCTATTAAGGTCATTAAACCTATTCCTATATCTGGCAGCTTTTCTATAGCCCCACTTTTTGAAGAAAGTTTTAAATTGCACTTTCACCCAGTCCCACCAGTCAAGAACACACACAAAATCCTTCTTACGCATTCTCCATCTTTCATACTTTACATTAAACTCATTCATCACCTCATCATCCTCTAACAGCCTTGCATTCAACTTCCATACCCCACCGCCATACACTTGGTCACCATTCGCACAAAACACGCCTCTCAAACATTCATGGTCCGAAAAAGGTACCTTTTGTTGAGAAAAATCCAAACATACCATATTTTTAGAAAATAACATTAAATCAATTCTGGAATGAATCTCACCACGGTCAGCATGGTATGTCGGCGGTGGTGGCATGCCAAGAACAACAACTGCTGCATCTAAAAAGGAAAAATCACAAATTAAATGGGACAATTTCTTTCCTGTTATGTCACACTTTCCTTCTGTGACACAATTAACGTCCCCAACAAAAATAGTGGGAGATTTCCCTGGAAGAAAAAAACTTAATTTTTCAAGAAGAGCAAGCCGCTCTTCCTTCCCTGTAGGGCAATATAAATTAATAATTCTGACCCGCCACCCTCTATAACTCAAAAATGCAATTAAACATCGGCCCACCTCCACCACAATATAACTATCAATAGAGATTTCTTTATTCCCAACTAATATCCCCACCCCATCATTTTTATTATGATTAGACCCTGACCAGATATGCTGTCCGTAAGGCCAGTCTTTGTCACAAGGAGCATCCTGAATCCCACACTCCTGAAGGCAAAAAACATCAGCACCTAAATGTTTCAGGTAGTCCAGAACAGTTGTTCTTCTGATTTTAGATCTGATCTGCCTTACATTTAGGCACACTACATCCCAACCAGATTGGCAAGACATTAATTAATGAAAAGAAATACATGACTCAATGTTGATCACACCATACTCATCCATTATCATCAGACTGGGAAAGCACCCCAAAGGTGTTGATGCTCTTAGGGATGCCAAGGTAAGGAGCATCAGGGGAGAAGACATCCTGCGGGTAAATGCGGTCACTTGCAGGACTGTCGCACCCTCCGCTGGCAGGTGAGTACTCTCGTCTGGGTTTTTTATTGGCCAGTTCAGGAGTATCATCATCATCAAAAGACCTCCCAGAAGTAAAGTCTCCTTGGCCACCATCCCTGGCCACCTCTTCGTCTGTAGCACCCCAGGACAATGCAGGGGTTCGAGCTAGAGACACATCCATGTCACCCTCACCACATATTTCGGACTGATGAGGGAGGTCCACATCCAACTCGGAGATCTCCATACCTGGCCCAGCAGGGGCCGGAGGGTCCAACAGGTTCTGGGCCTCACCCACCAGATCTTCAACCTCAGGGGGCTCCGTCTCAGCATTGATCTCTGCAGTAGTCACCTGTGGGGTAACAGCAGGGACAGTAGGCTTACCTTTGGTCACTTCGGAGAAGGACCTAGGCTTGACTTTAGCCTTACAATCCCGAATCACATGTCCTTCCTCCCCGCAGGCATCACATACCACCGGGTTGGAACAATCCTTCGCCAGATGACCGTACTTGTTGCACTTTCTACAGTTTGGCAATTGCTTGCAGAAATCCTGGATATGCCCGAACATGTTGCATCTCCTGCAGAACAATGGCGCCTCGGGAAAAAACAGATATCCAGAGTCTCTTCCAATTGTAAAGTTCAGGGGAGGATAGTGAATACCTCCAGGACCATGAGGGTCTATCCCAAACCTCACAAAGTATTTATACTTCCCAGTCCACAGCCCTTCTCCATTTAAGATTTTATGGGAGAATTGCACAAAAATGCAGTGTCTTCTCAGGAATGCAGTGATATCATCCCGGGAGATAAAGGGGTTGTGCATGAATATTACCACCGGGATATCCCCCTTAGAGTAGAGTACAGTGAAGATAAGTCCATCCAGCTGAGGGTGCTCTGAAAGGACTTGAAGAGTTTTGAAAAGGTTTTGGCAAGCCGCCATAGAAGAAAGCACCAAGACGTACCTATGCTCCCTTCTGAACTCCTGCAAACAGATGATCTCCGACTTCTGGATCTTCAGGATTTCATAGAAAATGGCGTTGACCAGGTATGACAACGAGAAATGGTCCTTCTTCTCCTCAGAGACGTCGATACGGAAAGCATTCTTGACCCGGGGATCCCCGGTCCCAGCAAAACGAAGCTTGACACCCATGGTCGCTTCAGGAATCGCCTTCTCGTTTCCTCCTCACTCTCCCCCTATAGCAGCATCCAGCTTAAGCCACCGAAGTGGCGATGCTGGAAGGCCGAGGGCTAGTACACAAGGAACCTCTTGTCCAAACACTAGGTCTGAGCCAAAAGGCCGAGAAGCGATAACCAGAATTGGTTTCAAACTACGGAGCCACCCAAGGATCCTAAAAAGTCCATTTGTGGAGATGAGCTCCTGGACTCCCGTTAAGAAGACATGTTGTCAACCTCTAGATCCCTTACATGCCTGCACTTTTCGGCTTGCTGCTGCTGCAATCCACGCGTTTTAGATCTGCATAACTCCACCTCTTTAAACACAGCACCTTCACCCCCTGCTGTTCCCACCCGCCTCAACACCGTTGGAAGGGAGGAGAACCAATTAAGGCGGGGGGTGGGGTGGAACGAGCAGCTGTCTACCCTTAGCAGGAGGGCTCCTGATTACATACCTCTCCTGCTGCTGCTGCTGCTGGCTGTCCAGCAGCAGACTGAAGGTGGCTGCTGCTGTGCACAGGTATATAAAGGCTCAGAGCCTATTATGACACGCGCAGCCAGCGTTCCATTGCCACATTCCATCTACTGCAGGCAGGATACCTGGCTGGCTGAATGTCGCTGAGAAGCTCACAGAGACCGCCATAAGCAACAGTTTAACAGAATGCCACAGACTAATCAACCAAACTTTTTGGGTTGGGTTCTCTTTTATAGTCTGCAGGCATTAAATGAAAGAAGTCAGTGTTCCAGCAGAAGGAGACAACGTTTCAGAAAAGGCATTGTAGCAAACCAAAAAAGAAATTTTAAGCGCAGCAGAGTAACCAGCGCACATACCTGTTAGCTCAGGTGAGTTTAAAAGGCTGCTGTTGATAACAAGGGCATTTGCTAAATAGATGGTGTGTGTGCAACAATATACTGAAAGGTCAATTATATTGTGCAGCTTATCTCACCACCTGTAGTTATTTAGGTGAAAGTGACGCACCCCCTGGGACATATTCCTTTTTGAGGGGAATACCCGGCACCGGATCAGATGGGGGGTTGTAGTCTCCGAGCGGCTGTGACCCGGCCCGTGCCCAGGGCGTCAAACTCAGTGTTGTGTGGCAGTCTTACAGATCTTATTAAGAGTTCTTTTGTGTCGACTACGCCACCCGTTGTGATGCGGTCACTGTGGCCGCCGCTGCAGCAGGGTCCGCTGAGGCTGATGGTGGGTGCGCAGCTTGGTGGGATAACCCCCAACGGGAGGGGTATAGCCTCAGGGGGGACAGGTGTAGAGGATGGGGGTTGTGGTAGTGCAGTGCAGACGGCAATGAAGACAGAGTCGGGTTGTGCAGTTAAGGGTGTTTACTTACTGCAGATGTTGTACTGGTCACTCCAGCTTTGAGTGACCACCCGAGCCGTGCTGCGTCCACCAGGTCCTGGATCCAGCCAACCCCCAAACAAGTCCGGAGCGTGGCCCTGAGCTCTCCTTCTGTCCCGTTCTCTGGCCGTCCCCACCAGTGATCCACCTAGGTCCAGCTCCCTCGGGCCTTCTGTTGGGACACCCTTGGCCTTGGGTTCCCTGACCCTTCATGTGGTGTGCCTTCAAGGTGGATGTGATGGGTGACCGTGACAAAGGCTGCCCACGGTCTCCGGTCTCTGGCTGGGGAGTGTTTTTACCCCCACCAGCTTGGGTTCCGGTACCCTGTGCCGACTCCTCACCCGGTGCTTTAATTTGGGTTCTTGGGTCCTCTCTGCTGTTTCCCCCCTCTGGGTCTTTCTCTCTCTTCTCCTCTCTCACTCTGGGTCCTTCTTCTCCTCTGCTCCTGACTTGTTCTCTGCATCTGACCCTGATCTTAGTTGGTGCCCACCTTATATACACCCTCTATGTGTGAGCTCAGGTGACCAGCACCCAATGAGCTCCTAACTTTACCCAGGCTGCTCCCCCTATCTGCCCCTACACTACTTGGGATGTACCACCCCCCTCCCACTCCAGCCAGGAACAGACTCGGTCGTACCTGCACATTTCTAAGTGGGAGTACCGTCGGTCTGCTCCTCGGAAATGGGATGTGTGTAGTGCATGCAGCCTACCGAGCTCAGATCCACACTCCATCCTTGCCCGGGAGTGGAATATCACACCTCTGGGTTGAGGTGCAATACCCCTGTAGCAGCCGAATCCTCAGGGTGCTACATTCCCCCCTGGTAAATCACAGCACGTCCTCGGGCTGTAAGAACAAAACACCAAAACATACAATTTTTGCATAACCATCATAATAAAACATCATATAAAACATTGTATATATATATATATCAATAAAACTTTTTCATATCAACATTCTCGTCGTCTCTTGTTTCAGGTTCCTCCTCCGGACACTGTGCAACGTGTGTCCGGGAAAAGTGCGACAGTCTCTTAGAAAAACTGGTTTTCTTATAAAACCGGTAGGGGGCGCTTTAGGAAGCGCAACTATATACAGGGGAAGTTGGCCGCTCTCAGTCCTCGGCCAGGTAGAGGGAAGGGAATGGCTGCTCACAGTCCTCAGCCTGTGGGATGAAGGGGTTAACGGGTAAACAGTTCACTCAGCTGGTCCCAACGGGGACTATATATATTTAGCAACAGTCTCTTTATACCCCGGTCGGGTAACTATTTACATCACTGCTCTGCCGCACTCAACGGCGTCTTCCTCCCGCTCTTTGCTTTTTGCTGGTGGTAACTTCAGACCCGTCCGGGTCCTCTTGCTCCTCCTCCTCGCACCGCAACTCCTCCTCCGTCAGGCGGTGTACGTGGAGGGCGTAAGGTCCTTTGGCACACTTGTGCCGGGTAAAGGTGACCTCGTCTCCGATGTAGAGGTCACGACCTCTGTGCCCCTCCGGCAGATGGGACTCCACATCTCTGCGCGTGACAAAGACGTCGCCGGGGGTGTTGTTGTCTCTAATGAAGCCCCACCCGTGCTGCTGGTTGAACTTTATCACTGTTCCGAT
The DNA here is from genome assembly GCF_046119375.1 of Phyllobates terribilis. NCBI lineage: Eukaryota > Metazoa > Chordata > Amphibia > Anura > Dendrobatidae > Phyllobates > Phyllobates terribilis. Next base: position 33,093 of record NW_027365106.1, on the reverse strand, counting down.
GGTGCGGGGACAATGCGCTGCACGGGGGTCCCTCCTGGTCCGGCTCTTCTGCTCCGCGCTCCTCACTTGAGCTTGCTGTTCCCGGACCCGCCTCTCTCTCCGCTCCCTTGCAAACGCCTCGAGCTGTTGGCGGCAGCACTCAGCACGCTCCGCTGCAGCCGCCCTGGTTTCCTGAGTGAACCCCATTAGATCTTCTCCGCTGGGGTCCCACTCAAACTGCGCTTCCGCTAGCGGGGGCGAGATCCTTATTACGGGCTTCGGAGCCGGAATCAGGGGTGCACACATGGCCCCAACCCTCCTCTGGTGCTCCAGTTCGTAATACTTCTGGGGCCAGATGAAAGGCTGCCCGTCCGGCCACGTGTGCTGGGCAAACAAGTCCTCTCCCAGACGCGGCACCCTTGGTTTTACGGGTGCGGGCGCGGTGGTGGTGGCGCCCGGGTTGCCCAGGCCTTGCGGCCAGGCCTGGGGCACCTGGAAGGTGAAGGGCACCGTTAGGACGGCGGCGCCCTGGGCTACCTGGCCTTGCGACCAGGCCGGAGGCTCCGCGGAGGTAGGGGGCGCTGTTGGTGATGCGACGCCCGGGAATTCTAGGCCCTGCGACCAGGCTGGTGGTACTTCCTGCTTGGTCACGCTCGGGGTCGAGGCGTGTGACGTCACAGGGGTCGCGGCGGCGGCTTCCGGTTGGGGCCTAGTCTGCGTCGGTGACATGGCGTTTTCGGGCACAGCAGGGGGACTTTCGGGCTCTGCGACGGGGAGCTGGGGCAGGTAAGCGGTGTCTCGGCTTGGGGTATAGGCGTCCCCTTTACCTGCCTCCATGCGTTCGGCTCCCTCCTCGGCGCCGTCTCCGGCCTTGGGTCCTCCCGCGCCATCCTCAGAGGCGGTCTCCTTCCTCATCTCGGCTGGCGTGCTCCGGGTCTTGGTTTCAGCTTGCGTCTTGGTTTCAGCTTGCTGGGCCATCTCCCGGCTCCATTCCGCCAATATCTCGCGCTGTACCCGGGCCATCCTCCGTGCGAGGCCCTCCAGGGCAGTCTGTGCACACTCCCGGTCTCGGGGGAGCTGTGCAAGGACCTCCACTAGGCCTAGTGGGGTCGTGGTGTCCAGCAGGCTCCTGACCAACGGGTCGGTGCTGCTCTGCTCTTCTTCCAGCAGGCTCCTGGCCAGCGGGCCGGTGCTGCTCTGCTCTCTGGACATCTCCGGGTGAGCTTCTCTGCTACTCCTCGTTAGACTTCTTGCCTCCGGGTGCGCTCGCTCCAGACTGCTCCAGGCGGCACCCATCCTCGTTCCTTTCTTTCGTCTCCTCCCACTTCGAGGGCGGTCCCGGGGCAACTCGGTGACTGTCAGCTCCAGGGGTAGTTCTTTCACGCTGACAGACACCTCCAGCATCACAGTCTCTGTTGGTGGGGGCGGTTTCCACTTTTGGCGCCATTTTCTGTCCCGGCCCACGATGGGAGGCGGCCTCTCGCCCTCCTTTGGCACGCCCATAATGGCGTCCGCTGCTCTTCCAAGGCGGGAAATCTTCGGATTTGGCGGGAAGCGTCGCCCAGTGGCGGGAAACTCTGCAGATGGCGGGAACAAGCTGGAAATGGCGGACAATCGGCGGGAATCGACTGGTGATGGAGTCCGATGGCGTGGACCCTTCGGAACCGGCAGGAGACTTCTTTCTGAGGTAAACTTGCACTTTTCTTCAGGCACGCAGTACCCGGGTGTTGCGGGCACGTAATCCTGCCGACTACGCCAAAGTTGACGCACCCCCTGGGACATATTCCTTTTTGAGGGGAATACCCGGCACCGGATCAGATGGGGGGTTGTAGTCTCCGAGCGGCTGTGACCCGGCCCGTGCCCAGGGCGTCAAACTCAGTGTTGTGTGGCAGTCTTACAGATCTTATTAAGAGTTCTTTTGTGTCGACTACGCCACCCGTTGTGATGCGGTCACTGTGGCCGCCGCTGCAGCAGGGTCCGCTGAGGCTGATGGTGGGTGCGCAGCTTGGTGGGATAACCCCCAACGGCAGGGGTATAGCCTCAGGGGGGACAGGTGTAGAGGATGGGGGTTGTGGTAGTGCAGTGCAGACGGCAATGAAGACAGAGTCGGGTTGTGCAGTTAAGGGTGTTTACTTACTGCAGATGTTGTACTGGTCACTCCAGCTTTGAGTGACCACCCGAGCCGTGCTGCGTCCACCAGGTCCTGGATCCAGCCAACCCCCAAACAAGTCCGGAGCGTGGCCCTGAGCTCTCCTTCTGTCCCGTTCTCTGGCCGTCCCCACCAGTGATCCACCTAGGTCCAGCTCCCTCGGGCCTTCTGTTGGGACACCCTTGGCCTTGGGTTCCCTGACCCTTCATGTGGTGTGCCTTCAGGGTGGATGTGATGGGTGACCGTGACAAAGGCTGCCCACGGTCTCCGGTCTCTGGCTGGGGAGTGTTTTTACCCCCACCAGCTTGGGTTCCGGAACCCTGTGCCGACTCCTCACCCGGTGCTTTAATTTGGGTTCTTGGGTCCTCTCTGCTGTTTCCCCCCTCTGGGTCTTTCTCTCTCTTCTCCTCTCTCACTCTGGGTCCTTCTTCTCCTCTGCTCCTGACTTGTTCTCTGCATCTGACCCTGATCTTAGTTGGTGCCCACCTTATATACACCCTCTATGTGTGAGCTCAGGTGACCAGCACCCAATGAGCTCCTAACTTTACCCAGGCTGCTCCCCCTATCTGCCCCTACACTACTTGGGATGTACCACCCCCCTCCCACTCCAGCCAGGAACAGACTCGGTCGTACCTGCACATTTCTAAGTGGGAGTACCGTCGGTCTGCTCCTCGGAAATGGGATGTGTGTAGTGCATGCAGCCTACCGAGCTCAGATCCACACTCCATCCTTGCCCGGGAGTGGAATATCACACCTCTGGGTTGAGGTGCAATACCCCTGTAGCAGCCGAATCCTCAGGGTTCTACAAAAGCTCCAAAATGCTTGCCTAATATGTCTGTTTATCCAAAAGGAAGTAAAAAGGGAGAGCTGGAAAGATAGCATTGCATCACATTACATGGCAATGCAATGCACAGTTGCTGAAGTTGAACCAAAATGAGCTTGTAATCTGGCTTCTGCAACTTTGAACATGAAAAATCCAATGAGGAGAAGAAAAGCAGAGCCAAAGAGTCCATCCCAAAATCCGACAAACAAGCAAAATGAACAAAAAACATTGAATTCAATTCTTTCTGATTTTAGAAACTGCATTAAAGAAGGGGTGCACCGCTCCTGGAGATACTGCAATACCAGGTCAATGCGTGGAGTGGACAGAGCAAGCTCTTTTTCCATCTCCCTGTTCTAAAAATCCATTTAATATATGGTCCCCAGATAGGGGACGTATCAGATATTAAACTGATAAGAACAGATACTACACTTGATCTTAGCCAAAAGGCCGAGAAGCGATAACCAGAATTGGTTTCAAACTACGGAGCCACCCAAGGATCCTAAAAAGTCCATTTGTGGAGATGAGCTCCTGGACTCCCGTTAAGAAGACATGTTGTCAACCTCTAGATCCCTTACATGCCTGCACTTTTCGGCTTGCTGCTGCTGCAATCCACGCGTTTTAGATCTGCATAACTCCACCTCTTTAAACACAGCACCTTCACCCCCTGCTGTTCCCACCCGCCTCAACACCGATGGAAGGGAGGAGAACCAATTAAGGCGGGGGGTGGGGTGAAACAAGCAGCTGTCTACCCTTAGCAGGAGGGCTCCTGATTATATACCTCTCCTGCTGCTGCTGCTGCTGGCTGTCCAGCAGCAGACTGAAGGTGGCTGCTGCTGTGCACAGGTATATAAAGGCTCAGAGCCTATTATGACACGCGCAGCCAGCGTTCCATTGCCACATTCCATCTACTGCAGGCAGGATACCTGGCTGGCTGAATGTCGCTGAGAAGCTCACAGAGACCGCCATAAGCAACAGTTTAACAGAATGCCACAGACTAATCAACCAAACTTTTTGGGTTGGGTTCTCTTTTATAGTCTGCAGGCATTAAATGAAAGAAGTCAGTGTTCCAGCAGAAGGAGACAACGTTTCAGAAAAGGCATTGTAGCAAACCAAAAAAGAAATTTTAAGCGCAGCAGAGTAACCAGCGCACATACCTGTTAGCTCAGGTGAGTTTAAAAGGCTGCTGTTGATAACAAGGGCATTTGCTAAATAGATGGTGTGTGTGCAACAATATACTGAAAGGTCAATTATATTGTGCAGCTTATCTCACCACCTGTAGTTATTTAGGTGAAAGCTCCAAAATGCTTGCCTAATATGTCTGTTTATCCAAAAGGAAGTAAAAAGGGAGAGCTAGAAAGATAGCATTGCATCACATTACATGGCAATGCAATGCACAGTTGCTGAAGTTGAACCAAAATGAGCTTGTAATCTGGCTTCTGCAACTTTGAACATGAAAAATCCAATGAGGAGAAGAAAAGCAGAGCCAAAGAGTCCATCCCAAAATCCGACAAACAAGCAAAATGAACAAAAAACATTGAATTCAATTCTTTCTGATTTTAGAAACTGCATTAAAGAAGGGGTGCACCGGTCCTGGAGATATTGCAATACCAGGTCAATGCGTGGAGTGGACAGAGCAAGCTCTTTTTCCATCTCCCTGTTCTAAAAATCCATTTAATATATGGTCCCCAGATAGGGGACGTATCAGATATTAAACTGATAAGAACAGATACTACACTTGATCTTAGCCAAAAGGCCGAGAAGCGATAACCAGAATTGGTTTCAAACTACGGAGCCACCCAAGGATCCTAAAAAGTCCATTTGTGGAGATGAGCTCCTGGACTCCCGTTAAGAAGACATGTTGTCAACCTCTAGATCCCTTACATGCCTGCACTTTTCGGCTTGCTGCTGCTGCAATCCACGCGTTTTAGATCTGCATAACTCCACCTCTTTAAACACAGCACCTTCACCCCCTGCTGTTCCCACCCGCCTCAACACCGTTGGAAGGGAGGAGAACCAATTAAGGCGGGGGGTGGGGTGGAACGAGCAGCTGTCTACCCTTAGCAGGAGGGCTCCTGATTACATACCTCTCCTGCTGCTGCTGCTGCTGGCTGTCCAGCAGCAGACTGAAGGTGGCTGCTGCTGTGCACAGGTATATAAAGGCTCAGAGCCTATTATGACACGCGCAGCCAGCGTTCCATTGCCACATTCCATCTACTGCAGGCAGGATACCTGGCTGGCTGAATGTCGCTGAGAAGCTCACAGAGACCGCCATAAGCAACAGTTTAACAGAATGCCACAGACTAATCAACCAAACTTTTTGGGTTGGGTTCTCTTTTATAGTCTGCAGGCATTAAATGAAAGAAGTCAGTGTTCCAGCAGAAGGAGACAACGTTTCAGAAAAGGCATTGTAGCAAACCAAAAAAGAAATTTTAAGCGCAGCAGAGTAACCAGCGCACATACCTGTTAGCTCAGGTGAGTTTAAAAGGCTGCTGTTGATAACAAGGGCATTTGCTAAATAGATGGTGTGTGTGCAACAATATACTGAAAGGTCAATTATATTGTGCAGCTTATCTCACCACCTGTAGTTATTTAGGTGAAAGCTCCAAAATGCTTGCCTAATATGTCTGTTTATCCAAAAGGAAGTAAAAAGGGAGAGCTAGAAAGATAGCATTGCATCACATTACATGGCAATGCAATGCACTTTTGCTGAAGTTGAACCAAAATGAGCTTGTAATCTGGCTTCTGCAACTTTGAACATGAAAAATCCAATGAGGAGAAGAAAAGCAGAGCCAAAGAGTCCATCCCAAAATCCGACAAACAAGCAAAATGAACAAAAAACATTGAATTCAATTCTTTCTGATTTTAGAAACTGCATTAAAGAAGGGGTGCACCGGTCCTGGAGATACTGCAATACCAGGTCAATGCGTGGAGTGGACAGAGCAAGCTCTTTTTCCATCTCTCTGTTCTAAAAATCCATTTAATATATGGTCCCCAGATAGGGGACGTATCAGATATTAAACTGATAAGAACAGATACTACACTTGATCTTAGCCAAAAGGCCGAGAAGCGATAACCAGAATTGGTTTCAAACTACGGAGCCACCCAAGGATCCTAAAAAGTCCATTTGTGGAGATGAGCTCCTGGACTCCCGTTAAGAAGACATGTTGTCAACCTCTAGATCCCTTACATGCCTGCACTTTTCGGCTTGCTGCTGCTGCAATCCACGCGTTTTAGATCTGCATAACTCCACCTCTTTAAACACAGCACCTTCACCCCCTGCTGTTCCCACCCGCCTCAACACCGTTGGAAGGGAGGAGAACCAATTAAGGCGGGGGGTGGGGTGGAACGAGCAGCTGTCTACCCTTAGCAGGAGGGCTCCTGATTACATACCTCTCCTGCTGCTGCTGCTGCTGGCTGTCCAGCAGCAGACTGAAGGTGGCTGCTGCTGTGCACAGGTATATAAAGGCTCAGAGCCTATTATGACACGCGCAGCCAGCGTTCCATTGCCACATTCCATCTACTGCAGGCAGGATACCTGGCTGGCTGAATGTCGCTGAGAAGCTCACAGAGACCGCCATAAGCAACAGTTTAACAGAATGCCACAGACTAATCAACCAAACTTTTTGGGTTGGGTTCTCTTTTATAGTCTGCAGGCATTAAATGAAAGAAGTCAGTGTTTCAGCAGAAGGAGACAACGTTTCAGAAAAGGCATTGTAGCAAACCAAAAAAGAAATTTTAAGCGCAGCAGAGTAACCAGCGCACATACCTGTTAGCTCAGGTGAGTTTAAAAGGCTGCTGTTGATAACAAGGGCATTTGCTAAATAGATGGTGTGTGTGCAACAATATACTGAAAGGTCAATTATATTGTGCAGCTTATCTCACCACCTGTAGTTATTTAGGTGAAAGCTCCAAAATGCTTGCCTAATATGTCTGTTTATCCAAAAGGAAGTAAAAAGGGAGAGCTAGAAAGATAGCATTGCATCACATTACATGGCAATGCAATGCACAGTTGCTGAAGTTGAACCAAAATGAGCTTGTAATCTGGCTTCTGCAACTTTGAACATGAAAAATCCAATGAGGAGAAGAAAAGCAGAGCCAAAGAGTCCATCCCAAAATCCGACAAACAAGCAAAATGAACAAAAAACATTGAATTCAATTCTTTCTGATTTTAGAAACTACATTAAAGAAGGGGTGCACCGGTCCTGGAGATACTGCAATACCAGGTCAATGCGTGGAGTGGACAGAGCAAGCTCTTTTTCCATCTCCCTGTTCTAAAAATCCATTTAATATATGGTCCCCAGATAGGGGACGTATCAGATATTAAACTGATAAGAACAGATACTACACTTGAACTTAGCCAAAAGGCCGAGAAGCGATAACCAGAATTGGTTTCAAACTACGGAGCCACCCAAAGATCCTAAAAAGTCCATTTGTGGAGATGAGCTCCTGGACTCCCGTTAAGAAGACATGTTGTCAACCTCTAGATCCCTTACATGCCTGCACTTTTCGGCTTGCTGCTGCTGCAATCCACGCGTTTTAGATCTGCATAACTCCACCTCTTTAAACACAGCACCTTCACCCCCTGCTGTTCCCACCCGCCTCAACACCGTTGGAAGGGAGGAGAACCAATTAAGGCGGGGGGTGGGGTGGAACGAGCAGCTGTCTACCCTTAGCAGGAGGGCTCCTGATTACATACCTCTCCTGCTGCTGCTGCTGCTGGCTGTCCAGCAGCAGACTGAAGGTGGCTGCTGTTGTGCACAGGTATATAAAGGCTCAGAGCCTATTATGACACGCGCAGCCAGCGTTCCATTGCCACATTCCATCTACTGCAGGCAGGATACCTGGCTGGCTGAATGTCGCTGAGAAGCTCACAGAGACCGCCATAAGCAACAGTTTAACAGAATGCCACAGACTAATCAACCAAACTTTTTGGGTTGGGTTCTCTTTTATAGTCTGCAGGCATTAAATGAAAGAAGTCAGTGTTCCAGCAGAAGGAGACAACGTTTCAGAAAAGGCATTGTAGCAAACCAAAAAAGAAATTTTAAGCGCAGCAGAGTAACCAGCGCACATACCTGTTAGCTCAGGTGAGTTTAAAAGGCTGCTGTTGATAACAAGGGCATTTGCTAAATAGATGGTGTGTGTGCAACAATATACTGAAAGGTCAATTATATTGTGCAGCTTATCTCACCACCTGTAGTTATTTAGGTGAAAGCTCCAAAATGCTTGCCTAATATGTCTGTTTATCCAAAAGGAAGTAAAAAGGGAGAGCTAGAAAGATAGCATTGCATCACATTACATGGCAATGCAATGCACAGTTGCTGAAGTTGAACCAAAATGAGCTTGTAATCTGGCTTCTGCAACTTTGAACATGAAAAATCCAATGAGGAGAAGAAAAGCAGAGCCAAAGAGTCCATCCCAAAATCCGACAAACAAGCAAAATGAACAAAAAACATTGAATTCAATTCTTTCTGATTTTAGAAACTGCATTAAAGAAGGGGTGCAACGGTCCTGGAGATACTGCAATACCAGGTCAATGCGTGGAGTGGACAGAGCAAGCTCTTTTTCCATCTCCCTGTTCTAAAAATCCATTTAATATATGGTCCCCAGATAGGGGACGTATCAGATATTAAACTGATAAGAACAGATACTACACTTGATCTTAGCCAAAAGGCCGAGAAGCGATAACCAGAATTGGTTTCAAACTACGGAGCCACCCAAGGATCCTAAAAAGTCCATTTGTGGAGATGAGCTCCTGGACTCCCGTTAAGAAGACATGTTGTCAACCTCTAGATCCCTTACATGCCTGCACTTTTCGGCTTGCTGCTGCTGCAATCCACGCGTTTTAGATCTGCATAACTCCACCTCTTTAAACACAGCACCTTCACCCCCTGCTGTTCCCACCCGCCTCAACACCGTTGGAAGGGAGGAGAACCAATTAAGGCGGGGGGTGGGGTGGAACGAGCAGCTGTCTACCCTTAGCAGGAGGGCTCCTGATTACATACCTCTCCTGCTGCTGCTGCTGCTGGCTGTCCAGCAGCAGACTGAAGGTGGCTGCTGCTGTGCACAGGTATATAAAGGCTCAGAGCCTATTATGACACGCGCAGCCAGCGTTCCATTGCCACATTCCATCTACTGCAGGCAGGATACCTGGCTGGCTGAATGTCGCTGAGAAGCTCACAGAGACCGCCATAAGCAACAGTTTAACAGAATGCCACAGACTAATCAACCAAACTTTTTGGGTTGGGTTCTCTTTTATAGTCTGCAGGCATTAAATGAAAGAAGTCAGTGTTCCAGCAGAAGGAGACAACGTTTCAGAAAAGGCATTGTAGCAAACCAAAAAAGAAATTTTAAGCGCAGCAGAGTAACCAGCGCACATACCTGTTAGCTCAGGTGAGTTTAAAAGGCTGCTGTTGATAACAAGGGCATTTGCTAAATAGATGGTGTGTGTGCAACAATATACTGAAAGGTCAATTATATTGTGCAGCTTATCTCACCACCTGTAGTTATTTAGGTGAAAGCTCCAAAATGCTTGCCTAATATGTCTGTTTATCCAAAAGGAAGTAAAAAGGGAGAGCTAGAAAGATAGCATTGCATCACATTACATGGCAATGCAATGCACAGTTGCTGAAGTTGAACCAAAATGAGCTTGTAATCTGGCTTCTGCAACTTTGAACATGAAAAATCCAATGAGGAGAAGAAAAGCAGAGCCAAAGAGTCCATCCCAAAATCCGACAAACAAGCAAAATGAACAAAAAACATTGAATTCAATTCTTTCTGATTTTAGAAACTGCATTAAAGAAGGGGTGCACCGGTCCTGGAGATACTGCAATACCAGGTCAATGCGTGGAGTGGACAGAGCAAGCTCTTTTTCCATCTCCCTGTTCTAAAAATCCATTTAATATATGGTCCCCAGATAGGGGACGTATCAGATATTAAACTGATAAGAACAGATACTACACTTGATCTTAGCCAAAAGGCCGAGAAGCGATAACCAGAATTGGTTTCAAACTACGGAGCCACCCAAGGATCCTAAAAAGTCCATTTGTGGAGATGAGCTCCTGGACTCCCGTTAAGAAGACATGTTGTTAACCTCTAGATCCCTTACATGCCTGCACTTTTCGGCTTGCTGCTGCTGCAATCCACGCGTTTTAGATCTGCATAACTCCACCTCTTTAAACACAGCACCTTCGCCCCCTGCTGTTCCCACCCGCCTCAACACCGTTGGAAGGGAGGAGAACCAATTAAGGCGGGGGGTGGGGTGGAACGAGCAGCTGTCTACCCTTAGCAGGAGGGCTCCTGATTACATACCTCTCCTGCTGCTGCTGCTGCTGGCTGTCCAGCAGCAGACTGAAGGTGGCTGCTGCTGTGCACAGGTATATAAAGGCTCAGAGCCTATTATGACACGCGCAGCCAGCGTTCCATTGCCACATTCCATCTACTGCAGGCAGGATACCTGGCTGGCTGAATGTCGCTGAGAAGCTCACAGAGACCGCCATAAGCAACAGTTTAACAGAATGCCACAGACTAATCAACCAAACTTTTTGGGTTGGGTTCTCTTTTATAGTCTGCAGGCATTAAATGAAAGAAGTCAGTGTTCCAGCAGAAGGAGACAACGTTTCAGAAAAGGCATTGTAGCAAACCAAAAAAGAAATTTTAAGCGCAGCAGAGTAACCAGCGCACATACCTGTTAGCTCAGGTGAGTTTAAAAGGCTGCTGTTGATAACAAGGGCATTTGCTAAATAGATGGTGTGTGTGCAACAATATACTGAAAGGTCAATTATATTGTGCAGCTTATCTCACCACCTGTAGTTATTTAGGTGAAAGCTCCAAAATGCTTGCCTAATATGTCTGTTTATCCAAAAGGAAGTAAAAAGGGAGAGCTAGAAAGATAGCATTGCATCACATTACATGGCAATGCAATGCACAGTTGCTGAAGTTGAACCAAAATGAGCTTGTAATCTGGCTTCTGCAACTTTGAACATGAAAAATCCAATGAGGAGAAGAAGAGCAGAGCCAAAGAGTCCATCCCAAAATCCGACAAACAAGCAAAATGAACAAAAAACATTGAATTCAATTCTTTCTGATTTTAGAAACTGCATTAAAGAAGGGGTGCACCGGTCCTGGAGATACTGCAATACCAGGTCAATGCGTGGAGTGGACAGAGCAAGCTCTTTTTCCATCTCCCTGTTCTAAAAATCCATTTAATATATGGTCCCCAGATAGGGGACGTATCAGATATTAAACTGATAAGAACAGATACTACACTTGATCTTAGCCAAAAGGCCGAGAAGCGATAACCAGAATTGGTTTCAAACTACGGAGCCACCCAAGGATCCTAAAAAGTCCATTTGTGGAGATGAGCTCCTGGACTCCCGTTAAGAAGACATGTTGTCAACCTCTAGATCCCTTACATGCCTGCACTTTTCGGCTTGCTGCTGCTGCAATCCACGCGTTTTAGATCTGCATAACTCCACCTCTTTAAACACAGCACCTTCACCCCCTGCTGTTCCCACCCGCCTCAACACCGTTGGAAGGGAGGAGAACCAATTAAGGCGGGGGGTGGGGTGGAACGAGCAGCTGTCTACCCTTAGCAGGAGGGCTCCTGATTACATACCTCTCCTGCTGCTGCTGCTGCTGGCTGTCCAGCAGCAGACTGAAGGTGGCTGCTGCTGTGCACAGGTATATAAAGGCTCAGAGCCTATTATGACACGCGCAGCCAGCGTTCCATTGCCACATTCCATCTACTGCAGGCAGGATACCTGGCTGGCTGAATGTCGCTGAGAAGCTCACAGAGACCGCCATAAGCAACAGTTTAACAGAATGCCACAGACTAATCAACCAAACTTTTTGGGTTGGGTTCTCTTTTATAGTCTGCAGGCATTAAATGAAAGAAGTCAGTGTTCCAGCAGAAGGAGACAACGTTTCAGAAAAGGCATTGTAGCAAACCAAAAAAGAAATTTTAAGCGCAGCAGAGTAACCAGCGCACATACCTGTTAGCTCAGGTGAGTTTAAAAGGCTGCTGTTGATAACAAGGGCATTTGCTAAATAGATGGTGTGTGTGCAACAATATACTGAAAGGTCAATTATATTGTGCAGCTTATCTCACCACCTGTAGTTATTTAGGTGAAAGCTCCAAAATGCTTGCCTAATATGTCTGTTTATCCAAAAGGAAGTAAAAAGGGAGAGCTAGAAAGATAGCATTGCATCACATTACATGGCAATGCAATGCACAGTTGCTGAAGTTGAACCAAAATGAGCTTGTAATCTGGCTTCTGCAACTTTGAACATGAAAAATCCAATGAGGAGAAGAAAAGCAGAGCCAAAGAGTCCATCCCAAAATCCGACAAACAAGCAAAATGAACAAAAAACATTGAATTCAATTCTTTCTGATTTTAGAAACTGCATTAAAGAAGGGGTGCACCGGTCCTGGAGATACTGCAATACCAGGTCAATGCGTGGAGTGGACAGAGCAAGCTCTTTTTCCATCTCCCTGTTCTAAAAATCCATTTAATATATGGTCCCCAGATAGGGGACGTATCAGATATTAAACTGATAAGAACAGATACTACACTTGATCTTAGCCAAAAGGCCGAGAAGCGATAACCAGAATTGGTTTCAAACTACGGAGCCACCCAAGGATCCTAAAAAGTCCATTTGTGGAGATGAGCTCCTGGACTCCCGTTAAGAAGACATGTTGTCAACCTCTAGATCCCTTGCATGCCTGCACTTTTCGGCTTGCTGCTGCTGCAATCCACGCGTTTTAGATCTGCATAACTCCACCTCTTTAAACACAGCACCTTCACCCCCTGCTGTTCCCACCCGCCTCAACACCGTTGGAAGGGAGGAGAACCAATTAAGGCGGGGGGTGGGGTGGAACGAGCAGCTGTCTACCCTTAGCAGGAGGGCTCCTGATTACATACCTCTCCTGCTGCTGCTGCTGCTGGCTGTCCAGCAGCAGACTGAAGGTGGCTGCTGCTGTGCACAGGTATATAAAGGCTCAGAGCCTATTATGACACGCGCAGCCAGCGTTCCATTGCCACATTCCATCTACTGCAGGCAGGATACCTGGCTGGCTGAATGTCGCTGAGAAGCTCACAGAGACCGCCATAAGCAACAGTTTAACAGAATGCCACAGACTAATCAACCAAACTTTTTGGGTTGGGTTCTCTTTTATAGTCTGCAGGCATTAAATGAAAGAAGTCAGTGTTCCAGCAGAAGAAGACAACGTTTCAGAAAAGGCATTGTAGCAAACCAAAAAAGAAATTTTAAGCGCAGCAGAGTAACCAGCGCACATACCTGTTAGCTCAGGTGAGTTTAAAAGGCTGCTGTTGATAACAAGGGCATTTGCTAAATAGATGGTGTGTGTGCAACAATATACTGAAAGGTCAATTATATTGTGCAGCTTATCTCACCACCTGTAGTTATTTAGGTGAAAGCTCCAAAATGCTTGCCTAATATGTCTGTTTATCCAAAAGGAAGTAAAAAGGGAGAGCTAGAAAGATAGCATTGCATCACATTACATGGCAATGCAATGCACAGTTGCTGAAGTTGAACCAAAATGAGCTTGTAATCTGGCTTCTGCAACTTTGAACATGAAAAATCCAATGAGGAGAAGAAAAGCAGAGCCAAAGAGTCCATCCCAAAATCCGACAAACAAGCAAAATGAACAAAAAACATTGAATTCAATTCTTTCTGATTTTAGAAACTGCATTAAAGAAGGGGTGCACCGGTCCTGGAGATACTGCAATACCAGGTCAATGCGTGGAGTGGACAGAGCAAGCTCTTTTTCCATCTCCCTGTTCTAAAAATCCATTTAATATATGGTCCCCAGATAGGGGACGTATCAGATATTAAACTGATAAGAACACTTGATCTTAGCCAAAAGGCCGAGAAGCGATAACCAGAATTGGTTTCAAACTACGGAGCCACCCAAGGATCCTAAAAAGTCCATTTGTGGAGATGAGCTCCTGGACTCCCGTTAAGAAGACATGTTGTCAACTTCTAGATCCCTTACATGCCTGCACTTTTCGGCTTGCTGCTGCTGCAATCCACGCGTTTTAGATCTGCATAACTCCACCTCTTTAAACACAGCACCTTCACCCCCTGCTGTTCCCACCCGCCTCAACACCGTTGGAAGGGAGGAGAACCAATTAAGGCGGGGGGTGGGGTGGAACGAGCAGCTGTCTACCCTTAGCAGGAGGGCTCCTGATTACATACCTCTCCTGCTGCTGCTGCTGCTGGCTGTCCAGCAGCAGACTGAAGGTGGCTGCTGCTGTGCACAGGTATATAAAGGCTCAGAGCCTATTATGACACGCGCAGCCAGCGTTCCATTGCCACATTCCATCTACTGCAGGCAGGATACCTGGCTGGCTGAATGTCGCTGAGAAGCTCACAGAGACCGCCATAAGCAACAGTTTAACAGAATGCCACAGACTAATCAACCAAATTTTTTGGGTTGGGTTCTCTTTTATAGTCTGCAGGCATTAAATGAAAGAAGTCAGTGTTCCAGCAGAAGGAGACAACGTTTCAGAAAAGGCATTGTAGCAAACCAAAAAAGAAATTTTAAGCGCAGCAGAGTAACCAGCGCACATACCTGTTAGCTCAGGTGAGTTTAAAAGGCTGCTGTTGATAACAAGGGCATTTGCTAAATAGATGGTGTGTGTGCAACAATATACTGAAAGGTCAATTATATTGTGCAGCTTATCTCACCACCTGTAGTTATTTAGGTGAAAGCTCCAAAATGCTTGCCTAATATGTCTGTTTATCCAAAAGGAAGTAAAAAGGGAGAGCTAGAAAGATAGCATTGCATCACATTACATGGCAATGCAATGCACAGTTGCTGAAGTTGAACCAAAATGAGCTTGTAATCTGGCTTCTGCAACTTTGAACATGAAAAATCCAATGAGGAGAAGAAAAGCAGAGCCAAAGAGTCCATCCCAAAATCCGACAAACAAGCAAAATGAACAAAAAACATTGAATTCAATTCTTTCTGATTTTAGAAACTGCATTAAAGAAGGGGTGCACCGGTCCTGGAGATACTGCAATACCAGGTCAATGCGTGGAGTGGACAGAGCAAGCTCTTTTTCCATCTCCCTGTTCTAAAAATCCATTTAATATATGGTCCCCAGATAGGGGACGTATCAGATATTAAACTGATAAGAACAGATACTACACTTGATCTTAGCCAAAAGGCCGAGAAGCGATAACCAGAATTGGTTTCAAACTACGGAGCCACCCAAGGATCCTAAAAAGTCCATTTGTGGAGATGAGCTCCTGGACTCCCGTTAAGAAGACATGTTGTCAACCTCTAGATCCCTTACATGCCTGCACTTTTCGGCTTGCTGCTGCTGCAATCCACGCGTTTTAGATCTGCATAACTCCACCTCTTTAAACACAGCACCTTCACCCCCTGCTGTTCCCACCCGCCTCAACACCGTTGGAAGGGAGGAGAACCAATTAAGGCGGGGGGTGGGGTGGAACGAGCAGCTGTCTACCCTTAGCAGGAGGGCTCCTGATTACATACCTCTCCTGCTGCTGCTGCTGCTGGCTGTCCAGCAGCAGACTGAAGGTGGCTGCTGCTGTGCACAGGTATATAAAGGCTCAGAGCCTATTATGACACGCGCAGCCAGCGTTCCATTGCCACATTCCATCTACTGCAGGCAGGATACCTGGCTGGCTGAATGTCGCTGAGAAGCTCACAGAGACCGCCATAAGCAACAGTTTAACAGAATGCCACAGACTAATCAACCAAACTTTTTGGGTTGGGTTCTCTTTTATAGTCTGCAGGCATTAAATGAAAGAAGTCAGTGTTCCAGCAGAAGGAGACAACGTTTCAGAAAAGGCATTGTAGCAAACCAAAAAAGAAATTTTAAGCGCAGCAGAGTAACCAGCGCACATACCTGTTAGCTCAGGTGAGTTTAAAAGGCTGCTGTTGATAACAAGGGCATTTGCTAAATAGATGGTGTGTGTGCAACAATATACTGAAAGGTCAATTATATTGTGCAGCTTATCTCACCACCTGTAGTTATTTAGGTGAAAGCTCCAAAATGCTTGCCTAATATGTGTGTTTATCCAAAAGGAAGTAAAAAGGGAGAGCTAGAAAGATAGCATTGCATCACATTACATGGCAATGCAATGCACAGTTGCTGAAGTTGAACCAAAATGAGCTTGTAATCTGGCTTCTGCAACTTTGAACATGAAAAATCCAATGAGGAGAAGAAAAGCAGAGCCAAAGAGTCCATCCCAAAATCCGACAAACAAGCAAAATGAACAAAAAACATTGAATTCAATTCTTTCTGATTTTAGAAACTGCATTAAAGAAGGGGTGCACCGGTCCTGGAGATACTGCAATACCAGGTCAATGCGTGGAGTGGACAGAGCAAGCTCTTTTTCCATCTCCCTGTTCTAAAAATCCATTTAATATATGGTCCCCAGATAGGGGACGTATAAGATATTAAACTGATAAGAACAGATACTACACTTGATCTTAGCCAAAAGGCCGAGAAGCGATAACCAGAATTGGTTTCAAACTACGGAGCCACCCAAGGATCCTAAAAAGTCCATTTGTGGAGATGAGCTCCTGGACTCCCGTTAAGAAGACATGTTGTCAACCTCTAGATCCCTTACATGCCTGCACTTTTCGGCTTGCTGCTGCTGCAATCCACGCGTTTTAGATCTGCATAACTCCACCTCTTTAAACACAGCACCTTCACCCCCTGCTGTTCCCACCCGCCTCAACACCGTTGGAAGGGAGGAGAACCAATTAAGGCGGGGGGTGGGGTGGAACGAGCAGCTGTCTACCCTTAGCAGGAGGGCTCCTGATTACATACCTCTCCTGCTGCTGCTGCTGCTGGCTGTCCAGCAGCAGACTGAAGGTGGCTGCTGCTGTGCACAGGTATATAAAGGCTCAGAGCCTATTATGACACGCGCAGCCAGCGTTCCATTGCCACATTCCATCTACTGCAGGCAGGATACCTGGCTGGCTGAATGTCGCTGAGAAGCTCACAGAGACCGCCATAAGCAACAGTTTAACAGAATGCCACAGACTAATCAACCAAACTTTTTGGGTTGGGTTCTCTTTTATAGTCTGCAGGCATTAAATGAAAGAAGTCAGTGTTCCAGCAGAAGGAGACAACGTTTCAGAAAAGGCATTGTAGCAAACCAAAAAAGAAATTTTAAGTGCAGCAGAGTAACCAGCGCACATACCTGTTAGCTCAGGTGAGTTTAAAAGGCTGCTGTTGATAACAAGGGCATTTGCTAAATAGATGGTGTGTGTGCAACAATATACTGAAAGGTCAATTATATTGTGCAGCTTATCTCACCACCTGTAGTTATTTAGGTGAAAGCTCCAAAATGCTTGCCTAATATGTCTGTTTATCCAAAAGGAAGTAAAAAGGGAAAGCTAGAAAGATAGCATTGCATCACATTACATGGCAATGCAATGCACAGTTGCTGAAGTTGAACCAAAATGAGCTTGTAATCTGGCTTCTGCAACTTTGAACATGAAAAATCCAATGAGGAGAAGAAAAGCAGAGCCAAAGAGTCCATCCCAAAATCCGACAAACAAGCAAAATGAACAAAAAACATTGAATTCAATTCTTTCTGATTTTAGAAACTGCATTAAAGAAGGGGTGCACCGGTCCTGGAGATACTGCAATACCAGGTCAATGCGTGGAGTGGACAGAGCAATCTCTTTTTCCATCTCCCTGTTCTAAAAATCCATTTAATATATGGTCCCCAGATAGGGGACGTATCAGATATTAAACTGATAAGAACAGATACTACACTTGATCTTAGCCAAAAGGCCGAGAAGCGATAACCAGAATTGGTTTCAAACTACGGAGCCACCCAAGGATCCTAAAAAGTCCATTTGTGGAGATGAGCTCCTGGACTCCCGTTAAGAAGACATGTTGTCAACCTCTAGATCCCTTACATGCCTGCACTTTTCGGCTTGCTGCTGCTGCAATCCACGCGTTTTAGATCTGCATAACTCCACCTCTTTAAACACAGCACCTTCACCCCCTGCTGTTCCCACCCGCCTCAACACCGTTGGAAGGGAGGAGAACCAATTACGGCGGGGGGTGGGGTGGAACGAGCAGCTGTCTACCCTTAGCAGGAGGGCTCCTGATTACATACCTCTCCTGCTGCTGCTGCTGCTGGCTGTCCAGCAGCAGACTGAAGGTGGCTGCTGCTGTGCACAGGTATATAAAGGCTCAGAGCCTATTATGACACGCGCAGCCAGCGTTCCATTGCCACATTCCATCTACTGCAGGCAGGATACCTGGCTGGCTGAATGTCGCTGAGAAGCTCACAGAGACCGCCATAAGCAACAGTTTAACAGAATGCCACAGACTAATCAACCAAACTTTTTGGGTTGGGTTCTCTTTTATAGTCTGCAGGCATTAAATGAAAGAAGTCAGTGTTCCAGCAGAAGGAGACAACGTTTCAGAAAAGGCATTGTAGCAAACCAAAAAAGAAATTTTAAGCGCAGCAGAGTAACCAGCGCACATACCTGTTAGCTCAGGTGAGTTTAAAAGGCTGCTGTTGATAACAAGGGCATTTGCTAAATAGATGGTGTGTGTGCAACAATATACTGAAAGGTCAATTATATTGTGCAGCTTATCTCACCACCTGTAGTTATTTAGGTGAAAGCTCCAAAATGCTTGCCTAATATGTCTGTTTATCCAAAAGGAAGTAAAAAGGGAGAGCTAGAAAGATAGCATTGCATCACATTACATGGCAATGCAATGCACAGTTGCTGAAGTTGAACCAAAATGAGCTTGTAATCTGGCTTCTGCAACTTTGAACATGAAAAATCCAATGAGGAGAAGAAAAGCAGAGCCAAAGAGTCCATCCCAAAATCCGACAAACAAGCAAAATGAACAAAAAACATTGAATTCAATTCTTTCTGATTTTAGAAACTGCATTAAAGAAGGGGTGCACCGGTCCTGGAGATACTGCAATACCAGGTCAATGCGTGGAGTGGACAGAGCAAGCTCTTTTTCCATCTCCCTGTTCTAAAAATCCATTTAATATATGGTCCCCAGATAGGGGACGTATCAGATATTAAACTGATAAGAACAGATTTTTTTTTTTTTTTTTTAACCAAATCAGATAGGCCGGAGCATAAGCTCAATCAAATCGACTTACAAAAGCCTTTCATTGACACTTAGCCTTTCATCACACTTGGTATATAATCAAAAATAAAACCGAACCTTATCATCATGTACATTATACACTACTAATTAAACTTTACGAAAAACCTCCACTTTTTAAACTTCCAGATCCCTTCAGCATCTATAATACTTCCACGTTCCTGATCCCAGAGGTATATTACATACATACGTGACAGAATCAATCTCAAACATTCATTAACTGACATTTTCTTCCTTTTAAAAACTAACAAATTCCTCGCATCCCACAAACTTTCAATTACACACACCACCAACAACCATAAAATCCTATCCTTAATTCTACTACATGCACCCATCCCAAACATAGCAAGTTTCCAATTAACATACTTTACACCCACCAATTCCTTGCAAAGTCCCCCTATACCCTTCCATACATCATATGCAAAATCACAATCCCATACCATATGTCTAACATGCTCTCTCAAACCACATCCATCCCTCGGGCATACCTCAGATTTAACTAAATCCCTCTTCTTTTGCACATCTCTAACAGGCAAAATGTCATGCAATATCATCCAAGCGATATCTCTCTGTCTGTTAGTCACACCATCTATACTTAATTTTCTCCACATCTCGGTTACTTCCTCCCCTCTCAACCCATTGATATTACATACCACCTCACGCTCACGCACCATCCTAATGACTTTCTTCTTTTGCCTAAAATCACTCATGTTAACGGACAACAAATCATACTTCCTTACAAATTTCTCAACACAACCATACCATACAGGACACTTAAAAGCAACAGGCACTCTAGCATCCCTTTTGACCCACTTTAAGCCATAAAGCATCCATCCAGCCGAATACTTCATCATATGAGCACACTTATTACTTTTCCCTAGAACCACCACCACCATTTTCACGTAACTAATCCCTAAAAAGAAATCAATATTTGGAAAATCCAAACCACCATTTACACATAACTTATAGACATATTCCCGTTTCAATTTCTCCATGCGACTTCCCCAAAGAAAATTAAAGATGAATTTCTCAGTTTTCCTAATTTTCTTAAAAGCAGCAGGATATACATTCGCAACAAACAACAAAATAGGCAAAATAACCGCCTTAATAATCAGAACTTTCCCAGTCAGAGTTAGTTCTCTCATTCGCCAAAAATTCAACTTGCGCACCACTCTCACCCCACAATCTTCCCAACTCTCATTTCCTTTCAAATCATCATTAAACTTAATCCCAAGCACCTTTATTGCACCATCCTCACACCTCACACCATCCATCCGTACATTCCTCTCACCAAAACATTTAAAGGAACTCTTAGTCCAATTGACCTTAAAAGCTGAGACACTACAAAACAAACTTAATATCAACCTTGCCCTACTCATCGCAGCCATATTCCCACTCACAATCACTACATCATCCATGTAACCTAGAATTCTCACATCCTTTCCATTACTCCCAGGAATCATCACACCTCTCATAACCTTATCCTTCCTAACCATACACATCAACACTTCAATCACACTAATAAACAAAAAAGGGGACATAGGGCACCCCTGACGCACTCCTGATTTAATTCTCACTTTCTCACTCAACCACCCATTCACCAAAAATTCACTTGAAACATTACAATACAAACTCCTAACACAGTTTACAAAATTCCTGGAATAACCCATCTTAGACAAAACCTTAAACATAAAGCTATGTGACACACGGTCAAAAGCTTTTTCAAAATCAACCGAAAACAACAAACATTTCTGCTTACGACTCATACAATCCCCAATCACATCACGCAACAACACCAAATTTTCAGTCATACTTCTCCCAGGCACTGCACACACTTGATCTTCATCCACCACACCGCCAATCACTTCCCGCATCTGGCTAGCCAACAATTTACTAAACACCTTATAGTCTGCATTCAAAAGGGTGATTGGCCTCCAATTCCCCAAATCCTTTTTATCACCTTTCTTATGAACCAAAACCACCACCCCATCTCTCATAGATTCACTCAACATATTCTCCGTGAACATATACTGGCACACCTCCAATAAGTCATTTCCCATCGTGTCCCATTCCTTAACATATAACTCCACGGGCAGTCCATCCTTCCCAGGTGTTTTATTCTTACTCGCAGACATCACCACTTTTTTAACTTCATCCAACACAATTACATCATCCAATATTTCACGTTCATCCTCACCCAAACAACCTTCTAAACACCCCAAAGCATCAGTCAACATCCTATCATCAACCCATTTTTCCCCATACAACTCCTTATAAAACAACACCACCTCCTGCATCACATCCTTCCCACTCACACACACCACATCACCATTCACCACCTCATCCATATCTACTTTCTTCCCAAAAACTTTTTTGAAAAAAAACCTTGTGCATTTCTCATTTTTCTCCAAATGTTCAATCTTAGAACGGTAAATAATTTCTTTCCCTTTACCCTCAATATATTTCTTAATCTCTTCTTTCACTTGACACATCAAAACATCCACATCCACTCCAATCATCCTTAACTTCCTCAGCCACTCCAGTCTAGAGCTTAAATCATTAAATTTTGCTCTATTCATTGCTGCTTTCCTCCTGCCCCTTTTTCTAAAGAAAAAACCAATCTCACTCTTCATCCAGTCCCACCACTCAAGCACATTCCTGAAATCACTTTTTTTATCCCTCCACCTAACATACATTCGCCTAAAATCACGCATGATCCTATTATCTTCCAGCAAACGCACATTAAGTTTCCACACGCCACCACCATATACAAAGGAAATCTTACCTTCTAGACGTGCCCTCAAACACACATGGTCAGAGAAGGGAACATCTTCCTGCTGGAAATTCCTACAAATAACATTTTGTGAAGAAAAGAAGATACGGTCTATTCTAGACTCTATGCCTCCCCTGTCGGCCTTATAGGTCGCAGGAGGTGGATTACCTAAAAAAACTTCCGCAGCATCCTGTAAGGAAAAATCCGCCACAAGACTCTTGAGTCTTTTACCTGTAACATCCATCTTATCCCCCTCCGGCACACAATTGAAATCTCCAACAAAAATTATTGGCATTTTGCCAGATAAAAAAAAACATAATTTCTCAAAAATTTCCAGCCTCTCCCCTTTATCTATTGGTGCATACATATTTACCACCCTAACCCTCCACCCCCTACAATTTAACTCACATATTACACACCTCCCCGCCTCCACCACCATGTAACTTTCTATCTTAACACTATAACCCTTCACCAAACACCTACCCCACAATTTTTATTACATACAGAACCAGACCACACACTTTGACCTAAAGGCCATGCATTTTCACTTAAGGGATCGGAGATCCCACACTCCTGGACACAGTATACGTCCGCATCCAAGTTGCTCAAGTAGTCCAAAATTGCCACTCTTCTCGACTCAGATTTAATCAGCCTAACATTTAGCGACAAGATGCTGAGAGCAACTTGGGCACCCATCTATTAATTTGATGTGGCAGGTCACGACAACATGCCCACCTGTACATCATCCTAACCCTTCTGGGGGTAGGACGCTGGACGTGCAGATATCGTAGTTTGTGCCTTCCCCCAAAAAAGACACATCTTGGGGATCGGATGCAGTAGGGTACACCCGGGCTGGACTCACATTGCAGTCACTTAAAGGGGAAAAGGATGGTTCAGTTTTCTTCTTTTTCTTCACTGAAGCGCCTCCATCTTCATCTGAACTATAATCCCGCCGCTGGGGGTCAAAGTCCCCCTGACCTCCCTCCTCCTCAAGGTCAGAAACGACATCGCTCCAGGCCACATGCGGTGTTCTGGTCAGATCAGACTCCTCTTCCCCCTGCAATGTAACCATCATGTCTGGAATTTCAGCCTCCAGATCCTCCACCGGGGCCACTTCCATGCCTATACGATCATCAGTTATTGTCTCAGACTCACTGACATCTGAAGCCACAGACGCGGCCCTCTGCACCGGTGGCTCAGGTGCCAGCTCCATATTTCCTCTTACATTCACACGAACCAGTTCTGGAAAAGCAACCCGAGCCTCCTCCTCATCCAGGAAAGCCAGAGTAGATATCGGAACAGTCGGAGTTGCAGCAGTCGGAGTTGTAGCTGTGGGTGCAGGAGATTCATTTCTTCTCCTTCCCCTTCCCGCTGCCCCCGCATATGAACCAGGATGGAATATACAGTCTCTGAAGGCATGCCCCTTCTCTCCGCAGAGATTACAGACTATTTCATTTTTGCAATTATTGGAAGAATGACCCACCTCATTGCACTTCCTGCAAATAATCTGTCTGATGTCGCATGCTTCCTGAGTATGGCCATACCTCCTACAATGACGACAAAACCTGGGCGCATTGGGGAAGAACAGGTAACCCCGCTCACTCCCAATGGAAAAATTTGATGGAGGATAATGTATACCCCCTGGTTCATCAGGACTTTCCCGGAACTTGACCATGAAACGATATTTACCGGTCCATAGTTCCTCCTCATTCATGACTTTTACTGCCACCTTGGTAATATAGCAGTGCCTATTTAGAAAGGCATAAATCAAAGCCAAGTCCACATGTGGGTTGTACATGAAAACAGTCAGAGGTACCTCTTTGGAGCAATACAAGATGACAAAAGTCAGCCCATCCAAATATTGATTGTCCAGATTCTTTTTCAAACAATCATAGAAATTGTTGCAAACAGCCATAGAAGTAAATACAAGATTATACTTGCTTTTGAATTGCTGGAGGCACAAGATTTCTTCCTTCTTCACTTCAAGGAGTCCAAACAAAATCTCCTTCACCACGAAGCTGAGGGTAAAGATTCCTTCTTTGCCTTCTTCCACATCAATCTGGATTCCAAACTTCACTCGAGCCTCACCGGGCCCAGCGTATCGAATGCGTCCCATTATCGCTAGTCGTGTCTATTGGCCAACTCCTTATAGCAGCAAGTGGCTTAAGCCATAAAATGGCGATGCCACAGGGCCAAGAGTTAACGCACAGACAGCCAAATGACTAGACCCATTACAGATCTGAGCCAAAAGGCCGAGAAGCGATAACCAGAATTGGTTTCAAACTACGGAGCCACCCAAGGATCCTAAAAAGTCCATTTGTGGAGATGAGCTCCTGGACTCCCGTTAAGAAGACATGTTGTCAACCTCTAGATCCCTTACATGCCTGCACTTTTCGGCTTGCTGCTGCTGCAATCCACGCGTTTTAGATCTGCATAACTCCACCTCTTTAAACACAGCACCTTCACCCCCTGCTGTTCCCACCCGCCTCAACACCGTTGGAAGGGAGGAGAACCAATTAAGGCGGGGGGTGGGGTGGAACGAGCAGCTGTCTACCCTTAGCAGGAGGGCTCCTGATTACATACCTCTCCTGCTGCTGCTGCTGCTGGCTGTCCAGCAGCAGACTGAAGGTGGCTGCTGCTGTGCACAGGTATATAAAGGCTCAGAGCCTATTATGACACGCGCAGCCAGCGTTCCATTGCCACATTCCATCTACTGCAGGCAGGATACCTGGCTGGCTGAATGTCGCTGAGAAGCTCACAGAGACCGCCATAAGCAACAGTTTAACAGAATGCCACAGACTAATCAACCAAACTTTTTGGGTTGGGTTCTCTTTTATAGTCTGCAGGCATTAAATGAAAGAAGTCAGTGTTCCAGCAGAAGGAGACAACGTTTCAGAAAAGGCATTGTAGCAAACCAAAAAAGAAATTTTAAGCGCAGCAGAGTAACCAGCGCACATACCTGTTAGCTCAGGTGAGTTTAAAAGGCTGCTGTTGATAACAAGGGCATTTGCTAAATAGATGGTGTGTGTGCAACAATATACTGAAAGGTCAATTATATTGTGCAGCTTATCTCACCACCTGTAGTTATTTAGGTGAAAGCTCCAAAATGCTTGCCTAATATGTCTGTTTATCCAAAAGGAAGTAAAAAGGGAGAGCTAGAAAGATAGCATTGCATCACATTACATGGCAATGCAATGCACAGTTGCTGAAGTTGAACCAAAATGAGCTTGTAATCTGGCTTCTGCAACTTTGAACATGAAAAATCCAATGAGGAGAAGAAAAGCAGAGCCAAAGAGTCCATCCCAAAATCCGACAAACAAGCAAAATGAACAAAAAACATTGAATTCAATTCTTTCTGATTTTAGAAACTGCATTAAAGAAGGGGTGCACCGGTCCTGGAGATACTGCAATACCAGGTCAATGCGTGGAGTGGACAGAGCAAGCTCTTTTTCCATCTCCCTGTTCTAAAAATCCATTTAATATATGGTCCCCAGATAGGGGACGTATCAGATATTAAACTGATAAGAACAGATTTTTTTTGATTGAATATATCTTTTATTAGCACAAAAAATAAGTTAACAGACAGTGTACAGTGCCGCAGCCCAGTACACACAGAATTCTACATCATATTTACATAGCATGAGGATACGACGCACTAACTAGACACATCACACCCCTATGCTACACAAAACACTCAATCTGAAAGAAAAAGCATGTCAATCAATACAGTACGACGAACCGTGATAAGGGATGGGGATTGGGAAAAAGGGGATGGGGAGGGGAAAATCACAGGCCCGAAGCTTTATTGAAAGACAAGACACATAAGGGGAGAGGGGGAGGAGGGGTTTAGTCCTCATCCTCGTCCTCCGGACTGTCCACGATGGAATAGTCTCTGAGCAGGCTGTGGATCAGCCTGCGGCAGTCCTGGATGGACATCCTCTCCCTCCTCAAGATGAGCCGGTTCCTGGCGACCCAAACGGCATCCTTGAAGCAGTTCATAAGGCGCCAAGCCTCCTGGATGGCTCCGACGGTATGAACCCCAGGGAAGAGTCCGTAAAACACAGAATGGTGCGATAGGCTCGCCCTGGGGACAGAGTTCCTCAGGTCGTCCTCAAGGGCAGTCAACAGGCGCTGTGCAAATCCGCAGTCCCAAAAAGTGTGCAAAGATGTTTCCTCCACGAAGGGGCACCTTGGGCAGTACCGGGTCTTGCACAGGTTCCGGGCATGCATGAATGACCGGACGGGCAGTCCGCCCTGAATCGCCATCCACGACAAGTCCTTGTGCCCGTTGGTCAGCCTGTCAGACGACACATTTGTCCACACAGTCTCCAGCGTGTCCTGGTGAAGTCCTGTGATGTTCTCCACGTCATCCTTGGCTCTGATGAGCTTGTGGATAGTTTTGGGCTTCCACAAGTCGGGCTTGAGTCCCTCCAGTTGATGTTCCCCCACAAATCGAACGACGTCTCCGTAGAACCATGGCGTCGTCCAGTTGTAGGGGAAGGAGCTGTCCCACTTGTCCCAGCCGAGTCGCCTCCAAAGAGGAAGCAGGAAGAAGCGAGACATGGACCTGCCCGCGGAGCCATTCTTGACTTGCAAAGTCCGGCGGACACAATCACACACAAAAGAGGATCGCAGGAGGGTGGGGATATCTGGAACGCCCTTCCCACCCTTGCGAGGCTCCTTGTACATGACGGCCCGCCTGACTCTGTCCATCTTGGATCCCCAGACAAAGTGAAACACTGTCCTGGTAATGGCCCTGCACACAGTGACGTGTGGGGGCCAGGCCTGCGCCGTGTACTGCAAGACGGGCAGGACCTCATTACGCAGGACGAGTGCCTTACCCTCACAAGTGAGGTGTCTGAGGCTCCAGAGTCCGATCCGTTGCTTCACCTTGGCCAAGCGTTCTTGCCAGGACTTGAGGGCCGCTCCTTCCTTCCCGAACCAGACTCCCAGCACCTTGAGGAAATCCGGTTGAATGTTGAAGGGGAAGGGGGCGGAGGAGGCCGGCTGCCAATCCCCGAAGAGCATGGCTTCCGACTTCCTGCAGTTGACTTTGGCCCCTGAAGCCCGGCCGAACCTCTCACACGTCTGGACGAGGGCGTCGACTGAACCACGATCAGCGCAGAAGACGGTGACGTCGTCCATGTAGAGCGAGCACTTGACCTCGTGTCGTCCCGGACCCGGTGCGGTGATCCCTCTGATCTCTCCATTCTGCCGGATAGCCTCTGCGAAGAGTTCTATAACACAAACAAAAAGAAGAGGTGATAGAGGGCAGCCTTGTCTGACCCCAGAGAGGACAGGGAAGGGGTCAGTCTTCCCGCCGTTCACCAACACCGAGCTGTGGATATCAAAATACATCAGACGGACATACGAACAAAACATGTTACCCAAACCTAACCGGTGCAGAGCTCGGCCCATGAACTCGTGGGAAACCCGGTCGAAGGCCTTCTCCTGATCCAAGGAGACCAGGGCCGCGTGTGCGCGGCGGACCTTGATGTACTCGACCGTGTCCCGCACGAGAGCGAGGCTGTCTGCGATGCGACGTCCAGGGATGCCGCAGGTCTGGTCCGGGTGGATGATCCGTCCGATGACCGTCTTAAGTCGTGTCGCCATTGTCTTGGCCAGGATCTTGTAGTCCACGTTGAGCAGAGTGATGGGACGCCAATTCCTCAGGTCGCACCTCTCTCCCTTCCGCTTGTACAGGATCGTGACCATTCCTTCCCTCAAAGATGGAGGCATTCTACCCTCCACCACCATCTCCTCGTACAGGTCCAACAGGTCCGGACAGATGAGGTCTCCCAGCGCTACATAGAGCTCCGCTGGAAGACCATCACTGCCCGGGGTCCTGCCGGTCCTAAAGGATTTAGCGGCAGAGAGCAATTCGCCCACCATCAGAGGTTTGTCCAAGGCTGCCGTGCCTGCAGGATCAAGATGGTTAGTGATACCTGACAGGAACTTATCAGCAGCGTCGGGGTCGGTAGTCTTGTGGGAGTAGAGTTCGCTGTAGAAGTCGCTGACGACCTTCATCACGTCCTCCTTCCCACGTCGCATGTTTCCGCTCTCGTCTCGCAGCTCGTTCAGGGGCGTGTGACCGGCATGAAGTTTCCTGAAAAAGAATGAGTTACATTTCTCACCCTTCTCCAGATTCTCCACTTTGGAACGGAAGACGATTCGCTTGGACTCCTCCTCAAAGTGCCTTTTCAGGCTCTTCTTGGTCTCCTCCAGCTCCTCCCTCACGTCCCAGCCGCAGTGAAGAAGGTCCTGCAGCGACCGCAGCTCGCGCTGCAGCCCTCTGAAGTCCCTCCTCTTCTCACACGCCTGTTGTCGACCCTTGGCCTGAAAGAAACAGCGAAACTCAAGTTTAACATATTCCCACCAATCAGAGACTGTTTGGAAGCTACCCTTGTAGGACTGCCACATTGCGTAGGCTGCTCTCAGCTCCTCCACGACTTCATCCTGAGCCAGCAGAGCACAATTCAGCTTCCAGGAGCCGGGGCCGGACGGAAAACCGTCGCCGAGGACACCTTGTAAGTGAATGGCTCTGTGGTCGGAGAAGAAGCAGGGGACCATCGAGTGCCTACTCTGCCTGACTGCCCGAGAGGTGAACACAAAGTCAATCCTGGAGCGGAGTGAGCCATCGGGTCGGCTCCACGAATAGTTTGTGGAGCCTCTCCCCATGGAGCCCACCACATCCTGAAGAGAGGCCTCGGTTACCATCTCGATGAGCAGCTTGGACGTGATGTCCAACTTGGCAGATGTGCCAGAACTACGACCATCCTCCTCGATGGGGCAGTTGAAATCCCCGGCCATCACTAAGGTCCTGGTGGTGGCAAGCTGAAGCCGCAGGGTCTGGAAAAGCTCCAAACGCTCATTCTTCAGTGGGGACGCATACACGTTGATGAACCTGACAGGTTCTCCCGCCCAGTTGCCATCTACAACAAGAGCCCTGCCGCAGATGAGCTCCTGGACGGACTCAAGCGTGAATGCGCCCCCCCTGATCAGAATTGCGACCCCCGCAGACTTGCAGTCACCCCCACCGGACCAGTAGGATGGACCGTGGGACCACTCCCTGGCCAGATGTTTGAAGGACCTAGAGGAGGGAAGGGAACATTCCTGCAACATATAAACATCACACAACTGGGAAGTAAGGAAGGCATAAATAGTCTGACGTCTGAACTTGTCCTTGATGCTCCTGACATTAATGGAAAATAAGTTAATATTAGCCATCATGTAGGGAAAAAAGAAAAAGTTAGCGCAGGCAATACACCTTAGTTACCACTCCGGTCGGGTGGTCCCTCGTCGGTGTTGACTGCTGGTGACGGGATCACCAGCAGGCCCTCTTCCTCCATCTGGTCAAGCAGCGCGGCCTCGATCTCGGCGACCACCAGTTCCTCCTCTTCTGGCTCGGCCACCAGGGTCTCAACCATGTGCTCCATCTCTTCTGGCTCAGGGAGGGTATCCTCCTTTTCGCCTACGAAATCCAGAATCTTCTTTTTGGAGGATTCAGTAGCAGGGCTGTCCTCCACCTTCCTCTTTCCCCGAGTTGGAACTGGGGAGACAAGAAGGGGAAAATCCTCCTCGGAATAGATAGCGGCAGGTGGAGGAAAGGTTAATTCCACCGCTACCATGGTCTGGGGAGGGAGAGTGGCTGCCGGGGCAGGGGAAAGGACACCTGCTGAGGAGTAGGGGAAGGAGGAAGAGGAAGTGGAATCCTCAGCAGGGGTGGCCGGGGTGGGGGGGGATTGGACGGGGGTGGCAGGGGGAGGGATCGAGAGAGGGGTGACAGAACTCTTACCCTCCTTTGACTTTTTCTTCTGCTTCGGAGCTGCTGGGACCGTCGCTGGGGCTTTGGCCACCGACTCCTTGACCGCTTTGGCCTTGGTCGTCTCGGCCTTGGCCGCTGGGGCCTTGGTCGTCGCGTCCTTGACCTTCACAGGCCTGGTCGTCGGGGCCTTGTCCTCCGGAGCTGGGGTCGTCGCAACCACCGATGCCCAGGATCTCTCACGCTTGGGGCAATCCTTGTACAGATGAGCCGCCAGCCCACACAGGTTGCAGGACGTCTTCTTCGGGCAGTCCTTCGAGCTGTGTCCCGTCACTCAACAAATCCTGCAGGCATCCTCCTTGCAGTTCTTCATCTCGTGGCCGTTCTTGCCGCATCTCCTGCAGTTCCGCGGCATGTCCGGGTAATAGATGAGGCCGTAGGAGTTGCCCAGGGAGAATGTCGGGGGCAGGTGCCGAAGTCCGTCTGAGTACGCCAGGTCCCTGTGAAGTCTAACGGTCACCGACCACTTACCTGTCCAGAAGCCGAGTCCATTCAGGATGTGAGAGGGTTCCTTCACAACCAAACAGAAGCGTCTCAGGAAGGTACAGATGTCTTGGCCTGGGGTGTGCGGGTTGCGCATGGAGACCGTGATCCTCCTTTCGTCCCTCTGGATAGGGCAGCTACCTGTAAAGGCAGAGAAAGAATTATCCGGTCCTTTTGCGCTTACCATTTCCCAGAACCTCCTGCAGGTGTTCACAGTGGCGAAGGTGACGAAGAAGATCCCCGTCAAGAAGGTCTGGATGCTGAGGGTGTCCGACCTGGAGAAGCCTCGATCCAGCAGCATCTTCTGGCAGAACACGTCCGAGGACATGTGCGGCACCCTCCCATCCACTTCCTTCAGCTTCAGGGCCACCGTCTGCCGCATCCATGGCTCCAGGGCTGGAGCTTCGTGGCGGGGCTTCTGGGGTCCCTTCTGCTGGCCATTCGTGGAGGCAGAGTCCTTGGGGTCAGAATCGGCTCCTGGCTGGGCCCTCCTGGCTGTCCCCGGCTCCAGGCTCTTCTTTTCGGCCTTCCTCGCAGCGCTTGCCATGGCTTTCCTCCTGCAGTTACTTCTTGGAGCTGGATCTGGAACTCTTCCCGGAATGGGTGGAGCTATGCAGATTCTTCTCCCGTCGTGTTCTGGACAAATTCCCCGAAAGGTCTTTGTCTCGATGATTTTCTTCCTCGAAGATTCCACAGGACAGCCCAATTCTTCTACGAGTCTTCGTCTTCTTCTGGATTCTTTAGAGCTTCTTCCTCCCACCGATATCCGCCTTCCTTCTCCGATGTCAGCTGGGCTCCGAAGCTCTTCTCCTTCTGAGTTCGATCGCTCTCGTCAAGTGTAGATCGTAGCTCTTGTGTTCTTAAAAGAACAGATACTACACTTGATCTTAGCCAAAAGGCCGAGAAGCGATAACCAGAATTGGTTTCAAACTACGGAGCCACCCAAGGATCCTAAAAAGTCCATTTGTGGAGATGAGCTCCTGGACTCCCGTTAAGAAGACATGTTGTCAACCTCTAGATCCCTTACATGCCTGCACTTTTCGGCTTGCTGCTGCTGCAATCCACGCGTTTTAGATCTGCATAACTCCACCTCTTTAAACACAGCACCTTCACCCCCTGCTGTTCCCACCCGCCTCAACACCGTTGGAAGGGAGGAGAACCAATTAAGGCGGGGGGTGGGGTGGAACGAGCAGCTGTCTACCCTTAGCAGGAGGGCTCCTGATTACATACCTCTCCTGCTGCTGCTGCTGGCTGTCCAGCAGCAGACTGAAGGTGGCTGCTGCTGTGCACAGGTATATAAAGGCTCAGAGCCTATTATGACACGCGCAGCCAGCGTTCCATTGCCACATTCCATCTACTGCAGGCAGGATACCTGGCTGGCTGAATGTCGCTGAGAAGCTCACAGAGACCGCCATAAGCAACAGTTTAACAGAATGCCACAGACTAATCAACCAAACTTTTTGGGTTGGGTTCTCTTTTATAGTCTGCAGGCATTAAATGAAAGAAGTCAGTGTTCCAGCAGAAGGAGACAACGTTTCAGAAAAGGCATTGTAGCAAACCAAAAAAGAAATTTTAAGCGCAGCAGAGTAACCAGCGCACATACCTGTTAGCTCAGGTGAGTTTAAAAGGCTGCTGTTGATAACAAGGGCATTTGCTAAATAGATGGTGTGTGTGCAACAATATACTGAAAGGTCAATTATATTGTGCAGCTTATCTCACCACCTGTAGTTATTTAGGTGAAAGCTCCAAAATGCTTGCCTAATATGTCTGTTTATCCAAAAGGAAGTAAAAAGGGAGAGCTAGAAAGATAGCATTGCATCACATTACATGGCAATGCAATGCACAGTTGCTGAAGTTGAACCAAAATGAGCTTGTAATCTGGCTTCTGCAACTTTGAACATGAAAAATCCAATGAGGAGAAGAAAAGCAGAGCCAAAGAGTCCATCCCAAAATCCGACAAACAAGCAAAATGAACAAAAAACATTGAATTCAATTCTTTCTGATTTTAGAAACTGCATTAAAGAAGGGGTGCACCGGTCCTGGAGATACTGCAATACCAGGTCAATGCGTGGAGTGGACAGAGCAAGCTCTTTTTCCATCTCCCTGTTCTAAAAATCCATTTAATATATGGTCCCCAGATAGGGGACGTATCAGATATTAAACTGATAAGAACAGATACTACACTTGATCTTAGCCAAAAGGCCGAGAAGCGATAACCAGAATTGGTTTCAAACTACGGAGCCACCCAAGGATCCTAAAAAGTCCATTTGTGGAGATGAGCTCCTGGACTCCCGTTAAGAAGACATGTTGTCAACCTCTAGATCCCTTACATGCCTGCACTTTTCGGCTTGCTGCTGCTGCAATCCACGCGTTTTAGATCTGTATAACTCCACCTCTTTAAACACAGCACCTTCACCCCCTGCTGTTCCCACCCGCCTCAACACCGTTGGAAGGGAGGAGAACCAATTAAGGCGGGGGGTGGGGTGGAACGAGCAGCTGTCTACCCTTAGCAGGAGGGCTCCTGATTACATACCTCTCCTGCTGCTGCTGCTGCTGGCTGTCCAGCAGCAGACTGAAGGTGGCTGCTGCTGTGCACAGGTATATAAAGGCTCAGAGCCTATTATGACACGCGCAGCCAGCGTTCCATTGCCACATTCCATCTACTGCAGGCAGGATACCTGGCTGGCTGAATGTCGCTGAGAAGCTCACAGAGACCGCCATAAGCAACAGTTTAACAGAATGCCACAGACTAATCAACCAAACTTTTTGGGTTGGGTTCTCTTTTATAGTCTGCAGGCATTAAATGAAAGAAGTCAGTGTTCCAGCAGAAGGAGACAACGTTTCAGAAAAGGCATTGTAGCAAACCAAAAAAGAAATTTTAAGCGCAGCAGAGTAACCAGCGCACATACC